>NC_142930.1:147268343-147350843 GCF_046866305.1 Octopus bimaculoides
TTTTTGAGATACATATGTATGTTTACAACTTTGTGTGTATATGTATATGAGTGTGTTACTCATGCACATGTGTGTGTTTATACATAGATGTGCATAAATTTATCCATGCATACATGTGTATATATGCACATACTCATATAGATATGTGCACACACAAATAAGGATAAATGGTTTGACATAACAGCCACTTATCCATGTTTGTGTTGCAGTCAAAATATTTCCTCCTGATTATTGTTTTCATTTAACTTTGCCAAAAATTCTAGAATGACCATATGGCATAAATTTGTCTGTTCGTTTGTCTGTTGTCATTACATACCACCAAATAATGTCAGCATTATCTTAACAAAGTCTCCTTCTTGTCATGTTTCTCATTAGAAAGTAGGTTCTTTGTGACGTCTATTAAACTATTGAATGATATTCAAAATTCATATTTTTCTTATTTAGATATTAAATATTCGAAAATTAGCTACACTTTTTATAGAAAACAATACCCCTGTCCTTTTCTTTTTCTATATTCCTTCCTTTGAAGTTTCAATCCAATCTGGATATATTCCGTTTTTGAATCTTTTTTTTTCTTTTCCTCTGGGATAAAAAAAGGCTGCTTCTCTCCACTCCATCTCTTTCACTGAAATATAAAAATTCTGCATCACACTTGTCCTTGTACATTGTTAGAATAATTTAATATTTCACCTCTTACGCTTTTTTTAAAAATTTTTAATTTTCTTCCAATTCAAAATTTTTCTAAAACAAAAACAAAAAAAAAATCCCCAAACATTTATATATGTAATATATGAGACATTGGTGATATCTGATAGTCTCTCTCTCCATAGTACGTTTCTGGTGCCATTCTTTCAGTTGGTCTGCAAAAATTTATTAGCGGAAAACTGGATGTATAGTTACATTCCCATTTTTGATCTAGATATCAATTGTTGTTCATTTTAATTTTTTTTTTATTCATGTGTGTGTGTGTGTGTGTGTTGTTTTCTTGCCCCACCCTACCAGTCTCAGTTTCAGCAGACATCTCTTGGTTGTGATTTCTGTTTATTAAAAATACACAAAAAAAATATAACAAAAAAGAAAAAAAAATACTGATTTGATTCAGCCCCTTGGAGCATTGCCCTCGAGTCAGCTCAGAATTATTGGGAAGGGAGGGGAAAAAGTGACAGAAAAAAAAAAAGAAAAAAAAAATTTAGTGGGGGGTGATGGTGGTGAGAATTAAGTTATTCAGTTGTAAGCGTGGCCTTATTCTGCATGTCTAACACAGACTGTTAGACTTGCATATGTATTCATTTGGGCAAGGGCAAAATTTGCTAATTTCAGCAGTGTTCATTAAGAGGACTGTGTTAAATAACATGACCCCCCCCCACTTTTTTTTAATTAAGAAAAAAATAAAAACAAGAGAAATACCCCATTTCCCCACTTCCCAACCCATGCTGGGTCATTACACCCACTTACTAGCTTCTGGCAGCATTTGCATTGAATGTCTTCTGTATCTCTCTGTGTCAGTGAGACCTAAATTATATGTATGTTAAAAATGTTTGTGTCCATCATTTTGTATATATGTGTGTATATATATATATATATATATATATATATATATATATGTTTGTGTGTGTATATATATATATATATATATATATATATATATATATATATATATACATATATATGTATATATATATATATATATATGTATATATATATATATATATATATATATATATATATATATATGTATATATGTATATATATATATATATATATATATATATATATGTATATATATATATATATATATATATATATATATATATATATATATATATATATATATATATGTATATATATATATATATATATATATATATATATATATATATATATATATATATATGTATATATATATATATATATATATATATATATATATATATATATATATATATATATGTATATATATATATATATATATATATATATAAATATATATATATAATGTATGTATGTATGGAATATGCCCAGTATGGAACTGTGAAGACCATAGTTCAAGTGACTATTTGATTTGCATGTCAAGTACACTTGGACATGCTTAATAAAAGTAAAAAGGGCCCCATTGAAAGCTCACCCATTTCACATGTGCAGTGATAATCTTTGAAATGGGTAAGCTCTCCTTGGAACCTTTTACTACTTATATATAAATAACAAGTATAGTTGTGGTATTTATAATTTTCATTTAAAAGTCATATACCACTATATTCACTTTTTTGTTTTGTTTAAATTTTCTTAGTATTCATTATGTACTGTGTTTTCCTTCACCGAAATGTGTTGTTTTACATCTGCAACCTGGTCACTGGGTCTGTACCATAGCAGTGGTAACATAGCAAAGAATCTTTTCTCACAATTTGTGTGTGCATGTGTGTGTGTGTGTATGAATATATATATGTGTGTGTGTTTTTACATATATATATATATATATATATATATATGAAACAGTATAGATATGTGTGTGTGCACATACATTTTAGGTAGCTGTCAGGATTTTTCTTCCAGAATGAAAGTGTTTCAATTTGAACACATGATCTCAGACAGCCAGATGCCATACAAGTCTGATGTGTGTGTGTGTGTGTGTGTGTGTGTGTGTGTGCGCGTGCGCGTGCGTACGTATATACATGAAGGTGTGTGGTTTATAGGCAATTATATTTGGCCGTTACATGATAATTTGTGGGTTCAATTCCTTGACTGACCAGATTTTGTGTCTCCAGAGTGAGGCATTTTGCTCTAATCTGCTCAACTGTAAATGAATACCAGACAGTTGCTTGGCCAACACTCTCTGTTTCTCGCTCTCTTTCTCTCAACCAACTGTGACATCTTTCACATGTCACTAGGCCAGGGGTGCAGTGCCCTCTAATAGTGAATATGTATCCATGTCTGCTCATGTTCCATAGGCACCTAAAACAAATAGTGAAGGTATCATGAAATATCATCAAAGCATTCTCTCTTGCTGATGATGGCTGGCTGTACTTTATACATATACATACATAATTGTGTATACTTTATACATCATTGAAAAACTATACAATTATGCATACGTACCTATATATTCATACGCACACATACATATACACTCATTTCTCATTTCATTCAGTTTAACTGTTGTTCTACATATGTGAGACAAATGTTTTGTATTTGTATGTGTATACACTTGCATGTATGCACACATGTACACCAATACTCAATGAGATCTTATTCCTATGTTCCCACACAACTTGATGCTCTGTCTGGTGTTTTAAAGGTAAAAAAAAACAAAAAAATCTATTATAAACTTTCAACTTACTGATTTTGTACCTTTCTGGAGAGAACCATGTGATGTTAATTTTTTTTTTTTTAATTCCAAAAGAAACTTAAACTTTGTGATTATTATTATTATTATTATTATTATTATTATTATTATTATTATTATTATTATTATTGAGTTATTTGAGGGTGGGGGGTTTGGTAGAATTGTTAGTTTTGGACAAAATTTCTTATGGTATTGCTGTTCTTTACATTCTGAGTTCAAATCCTGCCAAGATCATCTTTCATCTTTCATCCCTCCAGGGTTGATAAAAAATAGAACCAGTCAAATACTAGGGTTGATGGTGGCAACTAGCATCCTTCCTTCAAAAATTCTGGCCATGTGCTAAAATTTTAAACAATATTTTTTAAAAAAGCAACAACAAAAAACAGACCAAAACGTAAAAAAGGCAGAAAGGTGGCGGCATCAATTAGCACACTCGACAAAATGCTTAGATGCATTTTTTCCCCTCAATTCTATATTCTTAGTTCAAATACTGCCAAGTTCAACTTTGCCTTTCATCCTTTTGGGTTCGTTTACCAGTCATTTACTGGGGATCGATGTAATCAACCAACCCCCTCCTCCCCCACTTTCTGGTCTTGTGCTCATTATTAGAAATAGCTATGTTTAAGAAGTGCGATGAACTAGCAGAATTGTTAAATCCCCAAAGAAAAAAAAAAAAAAATTCTTGTATTTGTTCTGGCTTTATTTTTTTTTTATATATTCCAAGTTCAAATCCTGTCGAAGTCAACTTTGCTGTTCATCCTTCCAAGGATATAAAATATGGTACCAGCTGAGTACAGGGGGTTAATTTTTATCGACCGTTCCCTCCCTTCGAATTTCTGGCCTTGTGCCTATATAAGAAATTATTAATCAAAACTTTACTCTAAGTAGATAGATTCCTCAAATAAGAAAAAAGAAAAAAAAAACAAAAAGAAAAAACCCAAAGATATTTGTGATTCTCTTTGCACATTTATATATTAGGTTAGGATACTGAAGGTAAAATATTTAATTTTGCTGACTATGGACCAATACTCTGTGTGTGAATGAGTTTATATAACAATAAGTCTGTATGAAGATCCTCTTTTACTTTATAAAACAGATTACACTTAGACATTCATAAATACACACACACAAACACACACACTCTTTAAATTGCATTGCATGCATGTAAGTCTGATGGAGAAGTGCAATGAATAGAGAGTGTAAATATTAAATGGGAATGTTATGTTTTTTTTTTTTTTTTTTTCTACTCTTGTAGTTGTTTAGTAATCATTTTACCAACAATTTTTGATCTGGGGGAAATAGCCACAAAATAAAGCAAAAAATATGTGAACGCAGCAAAAAAAAAAAAAAACTGAAAAAAATACAATTTAAAATGAAAAGTTATTTCCCCTTACGGCTATTCTTCCAATTGAAAATATATATATATATATATATATATATAATATATTCATTTCAAATTATTCATCTTTTTACATTTGAAAAAAAAAAAAAGAAACAAAAAAAAAAACAATAACAAACAAAACAGTTACTTTACTCTTATTTTGAGTTTTCCTGTTTAAATTTGGAGTCTTCCTTTCTCACCTGTCCAAATTGTTTCTTGCTTTAATTATATTTCAATAACGATTTAGGGTCATTGCAACCCTTAACATCTTACGAGTGAATTTCAAGTTACAGTTTGTTTTTTTTTTTGTCACAAACATAAAAGAAATATGTAATTGTTTTTTTTTCCCTTTGTTCTCTCCAAATCATTGTTATATACTTGACACAAGTTGTACTTTTTGTCCTCCCCCTTGAACTTTTAATTTTTTTTTTTTTTTTCAAAGCTCTAACTTAGTTTGTGGCAGTAAAGCTTTTTTCTTTCTTTTCTGTTGGCCATTTTGCTTTCCTGAAAGAAACAGCAACAAAATAAATCTCATATATATATATATATAACAGTAGGATAAATACAAATTCAAAACCTTTTCACAATATACTCTTTTCTTTCATCATCATCATCATCCCATTATCATCACCATTTCACCCACCTCTCCTCATTGAAACTTCCAATATTCCATTTAATTTCAAAGCATTCAACTTATAGTACTAGGGATACTGTCTGATTTGTGTGTATATGTATGTGTGTATATATGTATGTATGTGTGTGTGTGTGTAATTTAAATGTAGATTTTGTAGTATTTGAATTGGACAAAATACAAATAGTAGAACTTCTAGAACATCTGTGTTTAAAATTTATTTTCCTTCTAATATTTTTTTTACCAGAAGAGATAGTTTTGTTTTCTCTTCCTCCTTCAATATCTTACCTAAAACAAGCAAAAAAATGAATAAAAAAAATTGACAAAACCTGTCTTTTTAAAATGCACTTTCAAAACAATATTCATTCTTTTTCTAATTTAATCTTCTCATCTTACTAGAATTTTTGACAAAATGTATCCTCTTCTAATTCATGCTATTTATCTGCTTCCAAGTTTCTTCTCAACTTAAGTAGTTCCAGTGATTTTTTTCGTCTAATTTTTCTTTTTAAACAGAAAAAAAAACGAGATTTATGTCATACATAAATTCCTTTATAGTATAATAATAACATATATTTTTGGACAAATTTCTTTTCATTTTTTTTTCCAGTTCTTTTTAGATTTTGTAAATCAACCTCATTAATTATGCAAACAAAATTGGACAAACTAATTCAGCTGTAATAATGGTAGTGTCATTTGTGACAATCACGATATGATTCCTTGGGCCCCATTTCTTTTCTCCATTCTTTGGAATATGTGCTGCTGTGTTATATGATTTTGTATTTTTTTTTTCTTTTTCCATTTCTTATATGGATTTGTGATTGACCTTCTTAGAAATACATTCACTTTACTTCTCAAAGTTTCATAGTGTAGCTAACATGATAAACAAACTTAGAAAAATTTGGTAAATGAGGGTAAATAATTTCAACACTATATGCTTATAAGAGTTACTTTAAGATGATTACCAGAGTTTAGTAAGTCTTTTAATATATACACAGATTGCTAATTTTGAATTAATACTGCTTTTGTTTCTAAGAGTGAATTTTTATTCAACTTGCCAGCAAAATGCAACATTCGTGACCTTTCTATCACTGTTTAACTATATCAGCTTGCAGTGGATGTTGGCTGCTGAAGAAACCAACAAGCAGAAATCTAGATACAGCAATTCCATTACCAGTACTGGGTGACCTGCTGCTGCTGCTATTTTTCTGTGTTTTTTAACACTGTATGTTTGTAAGAGATACTTTAAGATGTACACAGCAAAGTAAGGCTTTCAACAAATACACACATCAAGTATATCTGCAGATTGCTACTTTTGAACTTATACAGCTTCCATTGCTAATAATGAGTAGAAAAATAAACAGTCTGTTAAAGGATAAACATTTAAGAAATGTTATTCTATCATGTCCTATCAAATGCCTCTATTACATGGCTGGTATTGATGAACAGTATTCATAAATAGTATTGATAAACAAGCTATGAATTAATCAGTTATATGTGAGAAACAATATGGAGATGGGCATCGTAATACTAAAATCTGAAAGAAATTTTAAGAACTGAATTAACCTAAACAACTTAAACTTAAAAATGATTCATTCAAATTAAAAGTGGATATTTTTTTTTCAGTTCACTCATCCTTATTATTTTAATTATTTTTTTTTTTTACTGCCATTGCCCAAAATGAAATTCTGCTATAGTTCTGGTATCCCTAAGACATTATTATTGTAAAATGTGAAAATTTGTTTTTAATTATTTACTCATCAGTCATTCATTGTATTTTATTATTATTATTATTATTATTATTATGAGTTCAACTTCTGCCAGGGTCAACTTTGCCTTTTATCCTTTCAGGCTTGGTAACATAAGTATCAGTTAAGCACTGGGAGTCGATGTAATTAACTTACCTGCTTCCCTAAGAAATGTTGGGCTTGTGCTAAAATTTGAAACCACTACCACCACCTTTAATTACTATTACTACTATTACTATTATTATTATTATTATTATTATTATTATTATGTTACTTTCTTGTCTCCAAAACTGCATATTTACAGCTGCTTCAAGGCTAATTCTAATGGTTCATTTCAAAATGTGAAAAAACAAAAAACAAAAAAAAAACAAAAAGGAAAAACCACTTGTTATATTCATTCCAAAATCTCTTTTTTATAATAATAATAATAATAATAATAATAATAATAATAATAATAATAATAATAATAATAATAATAATAATGCAAATGATCTCCCCTCCTCTCTATCATGTTTCCTGGATTGGATGATTCTACCAGTGTTTAGATATTAGCATTTTTTTTTTCTTATGTTTGTATGTATGTACCAAAAGGTTGAAACTCTTATTGCCCAACTTGGAGTGAATTAGCAAAAACAAGAACATCTCTCTTGTGAAGTGAGAACTTCGAACAACTGTTTTCCCCTCGTATCTCACACTAGTCAAACATAGATGTAGCAAATAATAATAATGATAATAATAATAATAATAATCATGTAAGGTGCCTTCCCTGAAAGATTAAGAATTATGTTGTAAGCAGTATGTAGGTTTCTTCTCTCTCTGTCTCTGTAAGTCAGGATTCTTCGTACCTTATACTCTGAACTTCTGAACTTTCTTGTGTTGAATTCTTTCAAACGTTTGCATTTGAAAATGAAATTATGTTGCCATTCATCTACATGTCCTGATGTAACTATTTTGAATTGCTCCATTTAATTTTTGTTTTGTTCTCTCCAGGAATTGATTTGGGGGTAGGGAGATCTTTATGAACAGAACATAACGTTTTCTTCATATTAAAATTAGTTTGCTGTTTTTTGTTTTGTGTTTATTATTAATTTTTGTTTTATTTCTGTTTTTTTTTGTTTTTTTAAATTTACTTTATTTAAGGTATTTCCTCATCCCTTCCCTTTTTTTTTTTTTTTTCTAAATCTTTTCTTCAGTTTTTCTCTTTTGAACTAAATCCTGTTACTTTTTACCAATGAGTTTTAGTTGTTTAACGAAGTTAAAAATGAAATGTTATTCAATTTTAAAAGTTAGCTTGGTTGTGTATCCTCGTCTCTATTAAATAATAATAATAATAATAATAATAATAATAATAATAATAATAATAATTCTTATTTAGTATACTGTGCTTCCAGTTTATGTCGGTTTCAATTAAATGAAAACATTTTTTAACGATCATGTTTAAACAAAAAATATTGTGAAAATTCAGCAATCAGATGTACATTGATTAAAATTATCTGTCTTTTATTTTCCCTTTACCCCCCCCCCCCCCAACATTTATCCTATTACTCTCTGTCGTATCTAATTTGAACAAAGATTTAAAGTTTTAACGGTCGTCTAATCGTTTGGAGAAATCAGCCTTTAAGTCTTCACCAATCTTACTTATCTCCCTTGTTATGAAGGGAAGCAACTCTGCTTCGATTTTTTTTCAGATGGACAAAATGAATGAAACATTTTTTTAAAGTTAAGTCTCAATGAGAATAAATTATATATGAATAATTTATGTAAATTCTAAGTACTATGATAGAGAATAGCAGTAGTATTATATTTAATCGCAACTCGTAGCTTCATAGACGTGATAATGATCATGATGCTTAACAACAGATTCCCAGCTAACACCGCCATCTTGCCAATTTGAAACTGCAGTGGTTTGTGTGAATAAAATGTCATGAAACTATCATTATATTCTTTTTGTTTTGGGCTGTTTCATTTTCACATTAATAATAGATAATAATAATTAGCATTCATTACTCCATATTTAGCCATATCTATATTACGATTGTGAATGAGCATTAATACCAAACATCTTGGAAAATGTGTACTGAATTTTTTTTTTCTGATTTCAAACAACTTTCTGAATTGTTTGGTTTCTTTATTTTTTTGTTTCATTAAAGAAAAAAATTTTTTTTTTTATTATTTCCAAATCTGAATTTCATGTTAATATTCTTTTCCTTAGATACTCATCATTATGCTATAAAAAAGACCTTCCTTTATATTAGACAAATAGACTATTAGATTTTTCACAATTATCATTAGAATTTAAAAACAATGCTTTTTTCTTCTTGTAAGCATGCTAGACAAAATGCTTAATGGCATTTCTACTGGCTTTATGTTCTGAATTTAAATTCTGCAAAGGTCAGCTTTGACTTTCATCCTTTTAGGTTTGATAAAATAAATACCAGTTAAGCACTGGGGTCAAAATAATTGCTTAACCCTTCCCCACAAATTTCAAGCCTTATACCCATAGTAGAAAGGATTATTATTATTATTATTATTATTATTATTATTCTCTCTTTACCACTGTAAATAGTGACTAAGAAATACATGTTAGGAGCTGGGTTAGTAAATAAGTCTTCCATCTCATTTTTTTTTAGTTTCTATGTTTTATTGTTACAAATTAGTTGGTCCTATCTTATGTCTTCCTCTCCTCTTCCTCCTATCTGTTTTTGCCCTTATTTCATTTTCTTTATAATTAAATATTTTCATTTTCTTTTTCTTTTTAAACTGATGGGTAGAAGAATTTACCCATACAAAATCAATAATTCCTTGTGTCTCTGTTTTGTGTATGTATGTATGTGTGCATGTGTGTATCCACATACACAAATCTACATATATACATGCATATTTGTGTGCGTGTGTATATATATGTGTGTATATATATATGTATGTATATATATATATTTATATATATATATATAGGCCACACTTGTGCAGAGTGTATGTATGCATTTATCTCTATGCATGTGTGCATGCATGAAGAAACAAACTCTTGCGGCAATAGATCCTGTGATAATTTTTTCAGACAGCAGCTGTATATCAAAGATTGTTTTATTACAAATATTTGTATCCATTTTTTTTTCTCTCCTTCCTCTTTCTTTTATTGTTTGGTATTTTCAGTGGGTGGGAGTGGGGGTGAGAGGGATTTTTTTCCCCCTTTTATCTAGATAGAATCTTCATATGTTTCTGCTCTTCAAATAGATTACAATGGTTGTGCCAAATTTTATAAATGAAAGGAAATGATAATAATAACAATGATGATGATGATGATGATGATAATAATAATAAAACTCAAGCCCTTCCATTAGCATTTACGATTTCTTCTTACAGTGTATGTTAACAAAGAAAATAAAAATTAAATGAAAAGAAAAAACTTCAACAGGAAAAATAAACACAATGAATAAATTTTTCTATGGTGTGTGTGTGTGTGTGTGTGTGTGTATGTGTATATATATATATATATATATATATATATATGTGTGTGTGTGTGTGTGTGTATTTACATGTGTATATATTTGAATATACATTTGAATTTGTGTGTGTATATATGTATGTGCATGTACAAGTGCCGTGTATGTGTGTATAAACATATATATAAGTATATCTATTTATGTAGGTATGTGTGTGCATACACAGTGATGGTCATTTCATGATGAAGATTCAGTTGTTTGATTGACTGAATAGGCTGTTCCTGGATTAGCAGGTAAGTGGTTGAATATTCCACAGTCACAGTCATATGTGTACCCTTAATATAATTCTGAGGTAGAATCAGCTTGACTCAGTGCATGACAAAGCTGGGCCATTTGAATTACAAGTAGAGTCCACCTGACAATCTGTTCAGCTTCCAATCAACTGAATCTTATTCATACATAAAAGAAAGACAAAAAAAAAAAAAATTAACATTTGCGCAAGATGCCTCCATGTGGGATTGAACCCCAAACTCCATGGTAACAATGTGGACATCTGAACCATTTCGTTATACTGCACCTATATGATACACACACACATACATGTATGTATGTATAAATGCATGTATATGGATGCACATGTATGTATTGATGCACACACATACGTGTATATATATATTATGCATTCTTCTGTTAGTAATGAATAATTTGGCTCAACTAGTAGAGCATTTAACATGAATCCGTGTTTCTATTAAGGCTAAAGGACTGCCATTTGAAACCTTAGACTCTCTGTAATTTGAAGGAAAGTTGTTATGCAACTTTTCTGACATGTGATCTTCGCATCTTTGAATAAATGCTATCCTCTGAGATTCATATCTTTTTCCATATCCCAGCATCTTTATCTTATTGTTTATTTTAATTAATTCATTCACTCACTTTCTCTTCCTATCTTTTTAATTAGGTAATAAATTGATTTTGTTTTTTTATATATGTTTGTATGTGTATATTTCAGGAGGAGAAGGGTCTTTCATTTTTTTTTTTTTTTTACTAATATTTTGATGCTTTTATGAGTATCATCAGTCAAAACAAGAGAACAATAATGTCTCATATGCACTTTGAAACTACTATCTCCCATGTTTTATTGAATTTTTATGGTGTTTTAAACTATTGTCTTCAGTATCATGTATATGTTTCAAATAACTGAGATTGAGGAAAGAATATTTTTGTATGTGTGTGTGTATATCTGCCTCCATCTCTCTCTCTCTCTCTCTCTCTCTCTCTCTCTCTCTCTCTCTCACATATACATGCACATATATATATATATACATATATATGCATATATATATATTTGGGGAAGGCAGTGGCAGTGGGTAGTAAATACTAAAAAAAAGTATATTAAACAATTTTTATTTAAGCATAAAATAAGTTGGAGAAAGAATTTAAAAAAAGAAAACTGGTTGTAATAGATTATTTCTGAACAACGCGAGTGACGTTTAACTCACTCAAGTTATTCCAATATTAATATTGATTATTCTAATTCATAGAACCTTAATAATCAATTTATAATCTAACGATTTTATTAAAAAATTTTAATGAAAGGAAATCGTGAATACATGAATTATAATCCTCAGTTGTGTGTGTGTGTGTCTGTATAAATAAAATGGATCTAAGCCATGAGTGTTCAATCAACTACACTACCAGGTTCATAGAATTAGCATGTATGTGACTGAGTATTCACAGACATACTATTAATGTAATTCTTGAGAGAATGTTCATGATATAGTGTGGCAATGCTGGATCTTTGAAATAATGGTACAAGATATTCAGCTGGCTTCTATGTAGTTTCTCTCTACGTTATTTCATTCCTTAGGTATTAACCCAAAGCCATAGAAAATGACCCTTGCCCAGGATGTTATGCAGCCGAATCCAAACCATACCTCATGATTGAAGTGAGCTCTCTTTAACCATTTGGCCATACTGCACCTGTGTGCACATATGCACACACCTTTTTTTTTTTTAATCTCTACAAGCCTCTATTCATTGTATATATGTTAAGATACTCAGAAAGTGTTAAATTTCCATATTGTGATTCTGATGGTTCTGGTATCATTTGATGTAAGATTGGTTAGGTCTAGGTTCCATGTGACTTGAACATTTCCCTTCAGGTTGTCTTACTCTGCCACAAAATTCCAAACAAGCAATTAGTAAACGGTTACCAATTACTTCACATTTCTTACAGTTCTTCTAGTTGTATTTTGTTTTTCTATTGGAGATACATTGAAAATCCAAACGCACAGACTCACTGACTTGCACATTAAAAGGAATATAATAATAATGATAATAATGAAAAAAAAAAAAAAATAATGGTTGAGTTGGTAAAAAGCTGTGCATTTGCAAAATACATAATGGTTCATGCCAGTCGAATCATCATGATTTATGTTTTCTTGCAGTACACAAATCAATATATGTATTATTATTATTATTATTATTATTATTATTATAACTTGATTTATTTGAAGGTCTTAAAAGCTGCTCTTAAGTTTGATAGTTGAGTGTGTGTTTTTTTTTTTTTTTCCATTTAGTGAATTATTTGAATTTTTAATGAAGTGTATACTATTACAATTATTGTAGCACTGTAATTTTAATAAATCCATGTATATTTGTGCGTGCGTGCGTGCGTGCGTGTGTGTGTGTGTGTGTGTGTGTGTGTGGATATGTATTCATTTCAAGCTGGTAATCCATAGTAATCCACATTCCATTAGTATCATCTGAATGAGTACACATAAGCAAAAGACACCAAGAATCAACAGAGCGAACGAACAGCTTAAACAAATAAGCTCTGTTAAATGTATTGAGTACTTTTCTTCACCTTTTGTACACTCACATGCATGTATTTATGTGTTGAATGTAAATTTCTCTCTCTTCCTCATAGATATACAACATTTGTGTGTGTAATATACACAAGCATGTTTTTCATCATTAGTTTAGATAGATGTCCCCCTCCTCCCTACACTCCTCTTGTTCATAAGCTATGCAAGTTTAAAAAAAAAAAAACTATTTCTCTAATTTTCATTTTCAATAACAAATTTATGCAGAATAGACATGGTCTTTCTTTCATCGATTATTACAATTATTAGATAGTGCCTATATTAAAAACACAGTCTTGGTTTTGAAAATGTTCTACTCAGTTCAAAGACATCTTCAACTGTTTACTGACATTGCCATCTTGGATTCAGCTGCAAAGCTGTTTAACCGCACTTTAAAAACAATACAATTAATCTATTTAAATTTACCAAATCCGGTTGAAATATTCTACCTGTTTTATGTCCACACCGACTAGACTGTGTCTCTGACATTTATCTTACAATGTCATTCAAAGAATATACTATCACATCATCAAAATCTCGAAGGCATGCAATAATGCCTGATTAATTCAAAACAATGTTAATAAGAATCATGATACAATTTAATCTGAATGCTAAAGGGTTAAACTATACACACTCACACACACAATACACATAATATATATACAATACACACACATATAAGTACTTTGTGGCTCTTTTGTCTTGTTTGGTAAAAATATTTTCTCTAAGGCTGGGTGTTCAAATTAAAACAACTGCATGGTAGTTGTCTTCTGAATTCATTTAAATATGCACAATCTATTGTTATATACTCTGAGATTTCAATAAATAACCCAAATTTGATCATTGATACTTCACCATATTTAGTAAAAAGAAAAAAAAGGAAAAAACTTTGATATGTTGTGGTGACTTATGTTTTTCTCTTTCTCGTTTTTTTCTTATATGTTTGCTCCCCCCTCTCTCTTGTCCTATCACTTGTGTTTGTTCTCGTATCCTCAAAAATTTGCAATTTGATTCTTCAACAAGCTGTTGCTCAATAGCCTAATTAGTCCTGTGGTTTGTGTCTTTATTTTGTACTCATCTATATATAACATCATTGTGATGTTGGTGATAGGTTCATAGTGTTGGTATTTTTGTTGTTGTCTCTCTTCTTGGTCAATTCATGATTGAGCAAACTTATGATGAAAGGCATTGCAACTATGTTCATCTTATCATTTTAATGGTAACTAAACTTTATTATTTAACATGTCCTCATTGTACTTGCCCTCTAAAGCATATTTTTGCTGTTTACATCACTATACTTCCATTCCCTTCAGCATAATGCTTACGGTGCTATCAGTGGTTATAAAGCCATTTTGAAGAACTATTGTGGGTGATAGGATGGCTGCAGGGCCTCCCTAACAGCTTTATAGCCTCCCATGCAAAGCAATGCACTGGAGTCCCTATATACACAACCATGGCATACATATATTAGCATGGGGTGGGGGTCTGTAGATTAACATTAAAATCTCGGGCAACTTCCTTCATTTTCCCCCTTTGTTTGTTTTTTTTTTTTAGTTTGTTTCCGGTATTCTATGTTGGAGGAAAGTTTTGTTGTCCAGCCACAAAGAATCATCTCTGGTCAAACAGACCTATGATCAAAAGCATTCCAGCTGTGACCATCCCTTCCTTTATTCAGAGATGATTTAGGTTGGACTACACTATCTAATTTAACCCGTTTTAAAAATAATTGTGGAGTGTGAAATGAGGGAGATTTGGTCCCTATTTCTGGCAGCTTGAATGACCCAGTAGAACATAGACATTCCTTTCTTGTCTCATGGTTGTTTTGTTTGGGGAGTTTGATGTAACCAAGCATGTATATATATATATATATATATATATATATTTATATATTGCATTTTGTAATTAGGTTAAAACTGCAAAATAATAGAATAGTAGATATGTCTAATATCGAAAAATTACAAATAGTATAAGGGGTGCAACTTTAGGTAAAGTGCATTGGTGGTGTTATTCTCAGATTTAGGAGAGTGCAGTTGCAGTCTGCATTCCTCTATGCTGACAGATTCTCAGATATTTTAGATGTGTTGCTATACCCACATCATAGCTATTTATCTATCCATCTTGTTTGTCCAGTGTATGTTGATAGAACATTGAAAAAGCTACATCAAAAGGAATGATTTATCTATGTTTTTCAATTTTTTTTTTTTCTATTTATCACCTAAATTTCCTTTCCTGTATACTATTCAGTGAGGTTTCATATGACCTCTCCAAACACCTTATGCAATACACACTGAAATTTTTTTCTTGAAGTTATTTGTGTTCGTTATACAAATTTTGCAATCTTTACTGCATGTGTTTTTCTCCAAATCAGTAAAATTTACATATAACAAACGATCTCCATTTTTTTTTCTGCAACTTAACCTTAATATTAAAATTAATTTCTCCTGTAAGATATTTCTAAATCTGTTTACTATTTCACTGTTAGTGTAGCATGTACAGACTTTATTATTGAACTTTGTATTACAATATCATGTAGTAAATTTAGTTGCTTGTTTTTTTCTTTCTATCTTTACCTCGGAATTTGCTATGATATCAAGAACACAATCTGTAGTATTCTGTAGTAATTACTTTAATCATTTCTTTATTCCACTATATACTCTGTCTCTAACAGTGTATATATATATATATATATATATATATATATATATATATATATACACACACACACACACACACACACACACATACACACACACACACATATATATATATATATATATATATATATATATGTCCATCCTTGCTCTAGCTATTTACATGTAGAAGATATGCTTCCACCACTTGTGAGGTAGACACAGTTGTGATACATTCCTCATTATTCTTGCAAGATCAGCCGTTAAGAGGTTGATTCCGACAGTTTCCGATACAGCTGAATCTTTTTCTTATAATTAACTTTCTTGTTGCATGAGTGGGAGATGCATGGCTCAGATGATGACGTTCTCTATCCATAACTCGGTGTTTAGTACGGGTAACCTCTTATTGGGGGTATCAAAAAGAAAGGGTGGTCCATTGTGACTTTTTTTTATACTTTCATGGACAGTATTTTGCTAAATATTGTTAGGTACACTCAATGTATTCTGCATGTTGTGATTATATGTCAAGGTGTAAAATGGGACTGACTACCAGGTTGATATTGTCAATGAATGTGGGTGGGAGTTGGGTACCGTGTTAGATTTAAGGCTGTTGGTTTGTGTTTTAATTCTCTCTTCCACAACACCCTATAAAGATGTTCTCAGCACTTCTGGCAGTCCCACCTCAGATAGTACTGCCTTACTCCTCTTTGATGAATTGTTTGTTATTGAATTTAATGATGATGTTATTCATTGTGTCTCTAAGTCTGGCACCAACTTCATGCGCTGATATGGTTCTAATGTGGTGATCATCTGAAGAGATCTGAGAGTTAGATATGTTTGAATCTGTACTGCCTATGTTCATCAGGGTTTTCTAACAGCAGAAGTGGTGACAGTCATGGTTGGAATCTGCCTAATAAATATTTTGTTTGTTTGTGTGTGTATGTGTTGTAATACTTTGTAACATAATGTACCTTTTACATACATTTGATAAGTGATCTAGCTTATTACTTCATTAGTCTTAATTCTTTAATATCCTAATGAAGGATATTTTCATCCAGTGAAATTTCTGTCTGCCATGCTTGCTTGTGTGTATGTGTATTTTTCAAAACTTGTTAATATATTGGGTTACTCAGAGTTTCATATTATCTAGTGTCAAACCAAATATCAATAAATGGATCCATGAATGACTAAATGTATGTATGTATGTATGTATGCATGCATATATATATATATATATATATATATATATATATATATACATGATTTCTGGACTCTTAGTTCATTAAGTGAGAATTATAATTTGTTTCCATTTCCCAAACCATAAAAAAAAAAAATGAATGAATATGTTATCAATTATATGGGGGGAAAAAGAAAAGAAAAATGTGACAATTTGGAAACTTTTACAATTATTTTGTTTATAAATATTTTTCTTTTTTTTGGTGGTGGTGGGGGGGGCTCTCAAACAACCACCGTTTTAGTCAAGTTCTAAGAAGGCAGTGGCAGTAAGTGAATAAGAAGCGGATATCAACGAAGCTGCTTTATTTCCTGGTATAAGCCAGATCATGTTGGTAAACTTACACTGCTTGTGTCCCTGTTTTATGGTCATGAATGCCATGCAAACACAATTGTTTGTCATGAATGTTTTGACCTTGCATATAAGAAAGAAACTCAATCTATACTTTCAGGTAGAATTAGTAGTGGTGAATTGGTAGAAATAGTAAATACCTGTATTGAATGCTTTAATGTATTCAGCTTTGGCTCCCTCTGCATTCTGAATTCCAAATGCCACAGGGAGTCAACTTGGCCTTTCATTACTCTGAATGTTGGTAAAACAAGTACCAGTTATACGAAAGGTCTACATTTATTGCCTATAGACCTTCAACATAAAATACCTCCTTGTTCCTTAAAAGAAATCGATGGCCAACATTTTTATTGTTAGTAAGCAAAATTGCTAAATCAATGGGCAAAAATTTACTTTCTTTCTGAGTTCAATTCCTATTTGGTCAACTTTGCCTTTCCTCCCTTTGGAGGTCAATAAAATAGCATACCTGTCAACTTCTGGGTTGACTTAAATCAACTACTTCTCATCCAACTTCTTGGCTTTGTGACCAACTTTAGAAGCAATTATTATTTTGGTGGTATATGACAATACATACAAACATACATATATATTTCAACTAAATGCCACATGGTATTTAGTATGTAGTCCCTTTTATGTTTTGAATTCAAATATCATTAGGGTCAGCTTTTCTTTCCATCCTTCTGGAGTGGATGAAATACAACTCAAATCTTAGATTACAATTCACCCCACAATGTTCTCTTGTAGCAAGCAAGGGTAGAAATTATTATTGTAATTAACGATAAAAATAAAGGTGGTAGACTAGCAGAATCCTTAGGGATGTTGGGAAATATGCTCTGTGGCATTTGTTCTAGTTCTGTACTTTCCGAATTCAAATTCTGCCTGGCAGAACTCTACCTTTCATTCATGTTTTTGGGGGATTGATAAAATAATGTACCTGCCAAGCACTAGAGTCATCAATATAATCAACTAACTAAACCCCTTCGCTTCAAAATTGATGGCCTTTTGCATAAATTAGAACAATTATTATTTTTTCCGGTGATCTCGGTGGTAACCTTCCACCTTCCACTGCCAAGTTGAAAGGAAAGAACCTTCATTAACGTATCCCCTAAATGCATTTGTGCTTCAATATGTTCCACCAGCTTTATCCGTCATCATCGTTGCCCATTCATCCTATTTCTCAGGTATTATGTATATGTAGTATCTAGTATCAGTCCTTTGTAGTTAGTGTTTTTTTTTTTTATTATTTGTATCGTTTTACATTCTGAGTTCAAATTCAGCCAAGGTTGACTTTGCCTTTCATCCTCTTGGCTGGGGGGGGGGGGGGGTCGATAAAATAAGTACCAGTCATGTACTAAGGTCGATGTAATCGGTTTCCCTTTCCCCCATCCCCTCAAAAACTGCTGGCCTTGCGCTGAAAATTTGAAAACATTTGTATTTCAAACATTAATGTTTTTGTAGACATTTCCCCCCCCCCTCTATCTTTTGCTTGTTTCACTCATTAGGCTGCAGCCATGCTGGAGTACTGCCTTGAAGAATTTTAGTCAAATCAATCGACCCCAGTACTTGTTTTTTTAAAGCCTGGTGCTTATTCTATCGGACTCTTTTGCTGAACTGCTAAGTTACGGGAACATAAACCCACCAACACTGGTTGTCAAGCGGTAGTGGGGAACATACACCCCCACCCCCCACCCACAGATATATATGATAGGCTTCTTTCAGGTTCTCTCTACCAGATCCACTCACAAGGTTTTGGTCAGCCCAAGAATTTAGTAGATTAGTAGATGACACTTGCCCAAGGTCCCACACAGTGGGACTGAACCCGGAACCATGTGGTTAGGAAGCAAGCTTCTTCACAAAGTCGAAAACAAAAGTGGCAGTAACGGTAGGGGTTAAAGGGGAGCAACAACAAAGAGAACCATTTTCTTTTCTGGTTAATCTGTTTACAGGAAATATTCTAAGACAACTCTTTGATTACGTGTATTAATGAAGTAATTGTTGTCGTCAGTGCTGATTGAGCAGGTCATATGCTCAAAGGCACTGCATCCATGACTAATACCAATTTATTTTTCCACCAGAGACAATATAACAATGACTACATTATCTACATTAATTTTGTGCATCCTTCCTCATATTAATAAAATAGCAAGTAGACTCTATGTGTGATTTGAGGAAGATTAGGTGTTTATTTCTAACAAATCAAATGTCCACATAGCAAAGCTCCCTTGTTGTTTTCATTAATATGGGGTTGGTTATTAAGGTACAATTTTTTTTTTTTTCCTTTTTCATTTTGCATTTTCCTTTAATATTTGCCTTTCAATCTCCTAAATACTTCAAAATATTTTGTTGTCTTAGTTCAGGCCTGATTCCACAAGTAATCAAATGCTCTCCAGCTGGAACCATCCTGCCTCTTTCTCTTCTTATGATTATTTTTTAAAAGCAATGATTATAAAATTACACAATTTAGTGTTTCCTCCTCCTCCCTTCTTTTTGGAATGTGATAGGATATGATTTGAAGGGTATTCAACTGTTATATCTAGCAAATTGAGTGACCACATGGAGGCTGCTTCATTGACTTGCGCAGCTATAACACACTATATGTACATTTATCCACTACCTGTATGTGTTTTGTACATAAACCATGTGGAATAATATTTATTATACATTGGAATAAAATGTCTCATGAAATTGATGGGTTGAGAAATATTACTGCATGTGTTTATATATATATATATATATATATATATATATATATATATATATATATATATATATATATATAAATATATATATATATATATATAAATAAATATAAATATAAATAAATATATATATTTGATATGTGTGTGTGTTGTGTGTATGTGGTGTAGAGGATCTTATACTCTTTACTGTTTTTTATATCAGAAACAGTGTTTGTCTCTATGAATCGGTGAATGTGTATGTGTATTTGAGATAGAGAAATTTTCTTCCATTTTCTATAGCTGAAATCATGCCATTTCAAATGTCCCTATATATCTCTCTCTCTCTCTCTCTCCACTCACACATGCAAACACACACTCTCACACACACACACACACATACATGTACCCTTTCATCAAAGACCATTATTGCTTCTGCCAATAGAAGCAGTGACAGGCAGCGCTGTTGCCTGTGGAAACATCATCTTGTCATTGTACTTATGTAAATTGCATACATTTTACATACTTTGTTATGGCAACTGTGATTGATTGATTTTCCCAGAGTTCCATAAACATATACTGTTGGAATCATTTTTCAAAATTTTCAAATCTACTTACATGCATGCATACATACATACATATGTACCAACACAAACACACATCCATACTCCTATATATACATATGCTTTCCTGATGTATGTACACACACACATGTATGTATGTCTTGTAATCTATAGGAGCTCCATCATACTGATTTTCTTCATGTAGGTGTATTAACATTATTTCTTTTATTCCAAATAATTTTTCTTCTATTATCTATTCATACGAATGTTAGCAATTTGTTTCTTCTCTACTCTCACCACACACACACACACACACACACACACACACACACACACACACACACACACACGAGTGTGCATGCATGAATTATGCTCATACACATAATTTTCTGACTTTATTTCATACCATTCATTGCTCATGCTTTCTTCTTACCTTTCTTTAAATACTTTTATACACACCTGTACCTCCCATATATATGCATATATATATATATATATATATATATATATATATATATATATATATATATATATATATATATATATACTCCATGTCCTTCATTCCTTCAAACACAAATACACTACCACCTCTCTATCTCTCTCTCTCTCTTTTAATCACACCTTATTCCATTTCTACCATCTTTCCTTCATATACACATTTCAGTTTGTTACCTTTATGTCATAATTCTTAACATCTGTCATTCCTCCTCCCCACCATTAATACATGGATACAAGTGTATATATATATATATATATATACATATACATATATTTGGATTTCTTTCTAACTTTTTTGTCTTTTGGAATATACTTATTTTTACTTTATGTTGTTGTTGGTGTGTGTATGTATATATATATACATATATATATATACTCACACACACATACATACACAACCGTACATTCAGTGAATTTTTGAAACTTTTCTTTCTACTAAAAACATATTTTACTGTCTTTGCACACTCCTCATCTTTCTTTCTAAATACCATGGGTACTACCCCCCCCCCCCCAATCCAGCAAGTCCCCCCCCCCCCAACAAAAAAAGAGTTTAGTTTGACAAAATATGGTATCTGTGAGCATTTGATTTTAACATCATTAGTTTTTTATTAATGGCTATGTTTCCAAAATGATTTATTGTTAAAACAAAATATAATTTTTGAAAGTTTTAACATCGTCTTTAAGAGTTTAGACATTTAATATGCTATTATATTGCTCAGGCATGGCGATACTAATAACCTGATTTAGAACTCAATATACATATGCTTCAGGGAAAAGCATTAGTTGAATACAGAGTGTAATATGAAATTAAATAAATGAGAAAGAAACAGGAAATTGTTTTGGTGAACTTTATTACCTTACAGCTGTTTCTGATATAAGAAGCAATGCACTTAGAGCTGAGTGCTTGTGTATCACCTTATAGCTTCTTTGGAGCTTCTAAAATGAAACGCATCATATAGCAGAAACAACTGTAAGCCAGTGAAGTATATATTGCATAATTTCCTGTTCCTTTGTCATTTATTTAATTTCCACCTACATTGTAGAGAAGAGGTTGTAAAATTAAGATTTTGATAATAACCTTCTTCTCTCTGTCCCCTTCATTCTCTCTTGTCTCAGCACCTATTAAGGTATTTTAATCATTATAGTCTACTTAGATTTGTTTTTATGATTTTTCTGTCTTTTTCTTTCCTCACTTAGAATATGTATTTAAAGAACCAAATTTTTTTCTGATTTTATAAGTTAGAAAATTATAGGTTGTTGTTTACTCCCCTGGTGAATCCTTGATTGAACAAACCTATGATGAAAGGCATTCCTACGCTGACCATCCCTTCTTTCACATTTATCTAGTGTGTCTTTCCTTTTCTTAAGATGGTATGGGTATGATTTGAATGGAATTTTGTTGCAAGTTTTAGGAATATAACCTTTTTGTTACCATATTTCTGTTGGTGTTGGTTGCATTAGCTTCAAGTAATTTTGAAAATAATAACTCTGTCATTATTGAGTTGGTTTTTAGAACAAAATATTAAAACACGAAATTTTTGAAGGAAGGTTTTAATTTAGGTCACTTCAAAATAGAATGTTTGTCCCATAAAACCAGGGACAGTTTCTGGTGTTTTTTGTTCTCAAAAAAACATTGATCTTTGTGAGTGTATGTGTCATAATTAAATCAAAATAATTATTTCTTCATCTCTGAATGTCATAATGTATATTTGAATTTTTTTGTTTAAATTGTATGTAGATTCCTTTGCATATTAGTTATTTATTTTTATCACCAAGAACATCTTTTTGGTATGATGCTGTTTGGCTCTAAACTCTATGAAAACAAATTGGTATGAGAAAAATTACAGCATCATAGCCATCATCATCATTATTATTAATATTAGAATTAATTAGATCATTGGGCAAAATGCCTTGCAGTATTTAGTTATGACTCTATGTCCCGAGTTCAAATCCTATCAAAGTCAGCTTAGCTTTACATACTTTGGAAATTGATAAAATAAATAAAAAAAGCTGGTCAATAACTGGGGCTGATGTAAATGCCTAACCAATCAATCACCCTCCCTCCGATTTTTTTTTACCTTGGGTCTATATAAGAAATAATTAGAATTATTTTTATTGCCATTGGTGGTGGATTCATAGAATTATTACCTTCCAGTATTTGTTCCTATGTTCAAATCTCACCAAGGTTAACTTTGCTTTTCTTTCCTTTGGGGGTTGATAAAATAAACTACTATTCAAGCACTGAGCTTGATGTAACAAATTAGCCCCCTTCCCCTCAAAATTGCTGATCTTTTGTCATAATTAGAAACGATTATTATTGATTACAGTTGTAAGTTTTTGGCAATCCAAATAAGTCCATGACTGCCATTTCAAAATCTCTGCCTTACTCGTTAATACTTACAGGAAATTTGTAAATTTCTCTATATCCATTCCGATCCATTTAAACATCCTGGTTTTTTGCATATTTTGCAAACCATTTATTATTGTTGTGATTATTATTATTATTATTATTATTATTATTATTATTATTATTATTATTATCATTAATATCATTATTAAGGTGGTGAGCTGGCAGAATTGTTAGCACACTGGACAAAATGCTTAATTTGGAGTTCAAATTCCACCAAAATTGACTTTGCCTTTCATTCTTTTGGGGGTCAATAAAATAAGTACTGTTAAACACTGGGGGGGGGGGGGGTCGATGTAATCAATTTACCCCCTCCCTTAAATTGCTGGTCTTGTGCTAAAGATTTGGAAACATTTTTATTATAGTGGGGGGGGGGGGCAGTAGAGTGTCAAAAGTTAGTGCTGGTCTTAATTACATTGTAGTATTTAGATGTTTCCCTTTACGTCTTGAATTCAAGTGCTGAGATTAATTCGGTCGTCTCAAAAAAAAAAGAAATCCCTTCTTTACAAATTGTTACATTGTGCCAATGTTAGAAATCAGTTTAAAAAAATAGTAAAAAAATCATTATTATTATTCTTGTTTAGATGATAGGTGGCAGAATTTGTAGGGCACCAGATCAAATGCCTCCAGGTATTCAGTTATGTCTCTTGATATTCTTGGTTCAAATCCTGCCTGAGCCAACTCTGCCTTTCATCTATTCATGGTTGCTAGAACAATGTACCAATCAAATACTTGGGAGATTTCTTATAATCATCTGTGGCCCCCCTCAGATATCGGGCTTTGTGCCTAAATTAGAAATCACCATCATTATTATTATTAAGGTAGCAAACTGACAGAATTGTTAGTGTCAGGAAAAAATGCTTTACCACATGAGCTGGAGGTTGATAAAATAAAGTCCCAGTTAAGTACTGAGATCAATATCAACTTCTCCTCTCAAAATTGCTGGCCTTGTGCCTAAATCAGAAACTATTATTATTATTATAATAAAGGGGGCAAACTGGCAGAACTGTTAGCATGCTGGGCAAAATGTTTAGTGGTATTTTGTCATTCTGTGTTCAAATTCTGCTGAGGTCGACTTTGCCTTTTGTCCTTTTGAACACTGGCATCAAGTAATCAACTAGACCTCTCCCCAAAACATCAGGCCTTGCCTCTATTGTAGAAAGGATTATTATTATTATTATTATTATTATTATTATTATTATTATTATTATAAAGGTGGTGAGCTGGCAAAATCATTAGCACATTGGGCAAATTTTGTCTGTCTTAATGTTCTGAGTTCAAATTACGCTGAAGTTAACTTTGCCCTTCGTCGTTTCAGGGTCAATAAAATAAATACCTGTTGAGCACTGGCGTCAATGTAATCGATTTTCCCCCTCCCCTCACATTTCTGGCCATGTGCCTATAGTAGAAAGGATTATTATTATTATTATTATTTGTTTTTCAGCTGAATGTTTGATCCTCTTCATTTTGGTCAATTATCTTTTGTTCTTTCTTGTTGTTCCTTCTATTACTACTGATATTACTTTCTTGAAACATTTGTAGTTCATCTATGCAGCTCATTCAAAGAAATGCCCTTAAAAAAAAAGGCAATCTCACGCGCACATAATTTAAAATACTGATGCACATTTTTTAAATATTGTTAAACATTGCGTACCCATTACTGTTGTTCACATACATTCGTTAATTTCTTTCTACTCATTTGTTTTACTCATTATCTAACTTAACTTTTCTTACTATTTCAATCCTCTTTGTGACCATATTTCTTACAAGAATAATCTGTTTATATGAGTGAATTAATTTTTGAAATAATCAAGAATTTGGAGGGGTTTAGTAATATAATACTTCATTTTTTTTTTTTTTTAATGCATGCATTCAAGTGTTAAACTGGTGTTTGGAATGCTACTTAACTAACAGCTCTGGCATAAAACTTTTGAAAGATTTTTTCTTACATTTATATTGTTATGAGATTTTGGTCAGAAACTTTGATTTAGATATGAACTTTTTTTTTATTTAGATCACTTCAGCGAGTTCATAACAAGGAAGACGTGTTGTGTAGTTTGGCATCAAAGAATTTTGTGCTTTTTTGTGAATTATCATCTGTCAGGAAATGGGGGGGGGGGGGGGGGCAGGATTCAACATTTTCAACTAAATTATGTTAATAGTTCAACACCTATCTTTAAAAAAAAGAAAAAAAAAATTTTTTTTTTACAACATTTATAAAGGAAATAATTTTGAGAAATTTCTATAGCTGAGTAAATAAACCTGGTGCCAAAGGCTTATCTGATGCCAAGGGCTTATTCATACCTGGTGAAGATTCTAAATGGCTCATAAAGTTTTGAATGTTTAAACTATTTCTCTCCATATAATCTCTGTTGTAAAACCACTATGGTTCAGGCTGTACAAATTCATCATAACTGAAACATATTTTGTTGCTTATATTTTGTCTCCTGATGGATGTAGCACTTTTGTGATTGCTTGACCTGTAAGAAGTTTCAGCCAGATCTCCTAAATTATACCCCACTATCTTAAACAGTGAACATATTGAATATTATAGTTCTATATAAATGGGTTAGTCATGGTTGGAAATCTTCGACCATAGGTTTACTCAATCAAAATTGTGCTGGGTGAGTTAAACAATGACAACAACAACTGCCATTAATATTTATTTTCCTTTATCTCGAAATTTCTGCCTGTTGAACTACAGGAAGTGTAAGGTATCTAAAATTTAATTTTTATTGAATTTATAATATTCCAGTATTGATTTTAACAATAAGACATATAATTTGGCAGAAATGTTAGTCAATGGAATAATACAATAGCATATATCATTTTTGTTTTTGTTTTTTTTTCTTGACTTTCAAAGTTGAAATTCTTCTGGAGTCAAACTTTGTCTTTCATCTTTCCTGGGTCAATACAATAAATACCGGTAATATACTATACTTGTTTTCAGTGACTACAACCCTTCTGTGGGAAAACAGCAACATTAAAAAAAAAATAATGATAATAATAAAAATTGTCCTTTTGTTTAGAGGAAAATGTAAAAATATTGAGTAAATAAATTTGCTCAGCTCCCTTCAGCTAGCAAAGAATATTTTCACTGCCAAATTCTTAACACTTAGAGATGTTCATGCAATCTAATTCTAATTCTCTTGATTCCATTTCAATCCCCCACCACATTTCAACCCCCCCCCCCATCTCAGTGCAATATTCTCTCTCAAACTATTTATTAAGATACTTACAAAGCATTTACTGCCATTTTCTCCTTCCATGCCATATGATACTCATCTCATATAAGAACGATCTTCCCTCCTATGTGTAGGACCTTACTACCATAAAATGGGAAAACTCTTACAGGACTGAGAAATTTCGTAAATCCTGTGAGGTTTCCAAACCTTGCACTGGTTTCCATGGTTAATGTATTTCTCGAAACAGAGGAAAATGCAAAAACTATATTGCCACCTCCTTTACAATTCCACCTCATCCTTTAATCCAATTAGGGGGTGGATTAAAGCTTTCAAAATTTGTGACATAGCTTTCTTAGCAGATATTTCCCCCCTATCGATATTTGCAGGACACTAGCACCAAGTAACTAGTTGAAGTGACAAGGTACTCAAATAATATATCAGCTATGCATATGTTTTATTGAAATTTCGGGTATAAAATCTAGTTTAGATGTTTGCACTGTCTTTTTGTGTTGGTAACCAGAAATACATTTCTTGGTGTCTCCCAGTCATGTGAATACAGACACCTGTATATTTAGTATTTTAGTTAATTCAATGTAGTAATGATAAAATGTTATGTATCACAGGATTTTGTTATATTTACTATCAGAGATGAATCTGATTGTTTGTAGGAGAAGGGTCGAGAATTTTTGAAAGTTTTAATATTGCTTATAAGTCATTAGTCTTCTCTATATTTTAGTCTGTTATGGATATATATCATCTAATTTATGTAGAAAACCTGATGTAAATTTGAAGATATTATTTTAGGTTCTTAAAAAACGATTTCCTCTTGCTTACGCCCAGAGTAGCTCTCACTATCTGATCATCAGTACTGCACACATAAATATGTATATTTATAATCTTTTAGTTATTTCAGTGTAGAAATAAATTATGTTTTAGCAGAATTTTTTCATCCATATATCATCAGACATACAAAGCATGATGATAACATCTAGATTAATTTCAAAACTAATTGTAATTCTGCATATAACATCATACACACTACAATTTCATTTAGATAAATTAATTTTCAGTCTTCCTGTATCTAGTGGATTATATCCATTTATGAATATGCACTATTATTAGTGTTTAGTAAAAGTATTTAACTCTTTTAGAGATAGCTGCAGGGCAAATGAATTGGCTCTATACCAGCTTCACAGCAGTTCTACTACTTACATAAACAATAGCATACAAATTATTCATTATTTACCCGAAGTGCATGGATATAGAAATATATATAATGGTTAAATGTAAAGAATGAGTAAATGAACGATGCTATTAAAAATTATATTTTTAAGTATTATTAATTTTCCTTTTTTTATTTACTCTTCCTATATATATATATATATATATATTATGGCAAAAGAAAATTTCAACAAAAATGACTCAATACAATACTACAGACTATAATATATATAATATATATATAATATATATAATATATATATAATATATATATATATAATATATATAATATATATATTATATATATATATAATATAGATATAACATATATTATATATAGATATAATATATATTATTATATATATATAATCTAGATATAATATATATATTATATATATATGATATATGTTATATATTATATATATACATTATATATATATAATATATTATATATATTATATATAATATATATATATATATATATATATATATAAATAAAATTTAACAGTTGGATTATTTTTCAGTTGCAAGCATACATGAACATAGCCAAATATCTGATTCGTTAACTGAAAATTTGGGAAAGTTGTAATGTAACCAAAAAATACTCCAGACAATATACATATACTTGTACATACTTACACTTATGTATTATATTTTTCTCCTCACCTATCTTCCAGAAATTCCCATTGCCAAATATTATGATATATCTAATCCTATGTATATGATTAGGGAGTTTATTTCATTACCTATGTCTTCCTTTAGGATTTGAAAAAAATTTATATTTTCATTTTGCATTACATTTTTAAAAAATTTCCTAAGTCATACAGGACAAAATATTGTATTATTATTTGTCTGTCTTTACATTCTGAGTTCAAATTCCGGCAAGGTCGACTTTGCCTTTCATCCTTTTGGGGTTGATGAAATAAGTACAGATTGAACACAGGGGTTGATGTAATCGACTAGCCCCCTCCCCTAAATTTCAGGTCTTGTGTCTATAGTAGAAAGGATTATTATTATTAAAGCAGTGAGCTGGCAGAATCATTAGCATGCTTAGCAGTATTTTGTCCATCTTTACATTCTGAGTTCAAATTTCTCCAAAGTTGACTTTGTCTTTCATTCTTTTGAGGTTGATAAATTAAGTACCAGTTTAGCACTGGGGTCGATGTAATTGAGTAGTACCTTCCCCCCAAATTTCAGGCCTTGTGCCACAGCAGAAAGTATTATCATCACCCTTATCATTATTATTATCATTATTATTATTATTATTATTATTATTATTATTATTATCATTATTATTGGCACTACATTTTACATATTTTGATTGATTTAGTCATCCTTATTGTTCTGTATTATTTGAAATTTTATCTTCCTGATGTTTTTTTGAGAATTGCTTTTTTTTTGTTGTTGTTTGGAGCCTTTTTTCTTTAATTTTTAAATATACTTTCTATATCAAGCCTTAGTTAGTAATACGACTGATACTGATGTATGTTTTTCACTGTGCAATTTAACTGAGTAACTCCTTCCAGTTACCTGTCCTATGATGTCTGTGTATACATGCATGTTATGACCAAAGACACCAATAAACCCGCATGTATACAAACCTGCCACATCTACATATATCGATAGTTCTCTCCAGATCCTGGATAATTTTGCTGCTGTTATTCCCTGATTATAAGTCAGTGCACTGGCAGAATTGTTACTGCACTGGACAAAATTCTTAATGGCATTTGGCCCATTTTTACATTTTGAGTTCAGATTCCACTGAGGTCAACTTTACCTTTCATCATTTCAGGGTTGATAAAATTGGTACCAGGTGAAACACTGGGGTCACTGTCATTAACTAGTCCTCCCCCTCCCCAAATTTCAGGCTTTGTGCCTATAATAGAAAAAATATTTCTTGTATATATGGTGATGATTATTGAGATTCCTCACTGTTTCCATCCACCACTTCTTATATCTCTCTTGTTCTTTGCTAATCCTACAAATTCTTTCTTTTCCTATTCTCTTCCTACTGAGAAGTTGTCATAATGAGCAGTTTTTACTTAGATGTGCTGACAAATATTTTATTTTAACTGCTCCTTTCTGTGTGTGCGTATGTGTTGGTGCCATGTAAAAAGCACCCAAAATACTCTGTTAAATGGTTGGCATTAGGAAGAGCATCCAGCTGTAGAAACCATACTTAAGCAGACATAGATCCTGGCAGAGCCCTCTGGCTTGTCTGTTCTTCTCAAACTGTCCAACTCATGCCAGCATGGAAACGGAAACGTTAAGTGATGATATTCCAGGGGTTGACAACTTCAAAAGAAGCTATTTCTAGCCTCTTTGAATAAAGAACTTGTAGTGCACCTGAGCACTGTATAGAATAAATTCATTATTATTAAGATATGTCTGAGAGTGAATAAAAAATATTTAATTCATATTTAGTCTGGCAGAATATGTTTTGTTTGACTAACAATTATGGATTATATATTTCGTTATTGTATTTAGTTTGCAAGATTCTTGATGTGAAATTGTATGTTGAAACAAAATTTTGTTGTCTTGGAAGGGTCATTATGCCAATAATAAGCACACACACTGGTTCTATTTCACTTTTTTAAAATTATAATTAGTCAACTAGTTAACCAGTTAACTCATCAGTTGTTTGATTGTTTGATCAGGCAACCAATCAGTTAGGTTCATGAGAGCCTTTTTTTGCCATCAGCAACCTCATTAATGTCATGTGTTCTCCACTCTGGGTCTGTCTGTAAGTTTCACTCTCTCTCTATATATATATTTGTGTATGTGTCTGTGAATCATATTGAGTATGGAGATACTATGGAAATCTATCTAATGGTGTGTATCTGTAACTCAAGAGCCAGCTTTGTTGAATGATACTCTCATAATTCAGTGAGGTAGCAGCTGCAGTGATAGTGCAATATGGGGGCCTCCTATAACCCTGTAGACAAAATTTGGATTTCTTTTGTTTTAGTAGGATAAAATTTGAGGAAAATCACTTTTCCCTACATTTTGTTTTTGTGATGCTTTTATTTTTTTTCACTCTCTTTGTATTTAAAACACAAATTGGTTTGTGTTTTTCTCATTGGTTAGTATATTATGGATGTAGAGAATGCAGGTATTTCTCCCCAGAGTCTTCCAATAATAGTAATTAGTATCTTAGCTTCAAATGTTGGATTGGGGGTTAAACCTGCAAACTGCAAGGATGCTCAAAAGAAAAATTATCTCCAGATTATTTCTTACTGTATATCTGTGTGAAGTTGGCAGCAGGTTAAGGCACTTTACAGATCCCCGTTTAAATGTGACCAAAACAGTTTCAGCACAATATCCTTCTATAGTGTTACTATTAAAATATTCACAAAATCAAATTTGAATAGATTGACTGTAGATCCTTTCCTTATGAAGAAACAAGCCTTGTGCACAAGTAAAAAAAAATTAAAGTAATTATTTATTGTTTATATTCAGGGTGGTACCATTCAAGTGTTTATCATAATGATGTCATTTAGTACAGAGATAGTAGAAATATTAAGTATTTTATGTTCTTTTACATTGTGTTAAAAAAATGTTATGATATCTGCCAGGGTCAACTTTCACTTTCATTTTTCTGTTTGTTGATTAAAATAAGTACCAGTTTTTATATTTTACATGACATCTTCCCTATGGAAGATTTAGGGTGTTCTGCATAATCTAGAGTAGTATTTAGCACTGAAAACAGTCAACCTCAAGAGAAAATACAACACTTGTTAAACATATTCAGATAGATTTCAAAGTTTTATGCTTGAGTAATTTTGTCTTAATTTTATTCTACCTTTTTTCCTTGGATTAAGAAATATTTTACTAAAATATATCTGGAACTGCAATTATGTCACTATCATCTATTTCAAGTAAGAATGCTTAGATTTGGAACCTATAAGATCAAGAATTTAATATTTTGATTATTCAGGTGTTGATAGTTCTTATTTAAATAATTGTCATTATATTATTTCAGATGACATGAACAACAAGTTATCAATTTAGGTTTCAATATATCTGACTTGGATTTACATCTATTCTGATATTCACAGACAATAATGTAGAGACATTTTCTAGGTTTATAACATTTATTTTGTTCACTTTGAATTACATTTCTTTGAATTTGAAAACTAATTATGTGAAGAGGATAAGTTTGGATTTACAGTTGTTGGCATTATCCTACGGCATAAAACTTCAAACTTTGTGGTGGTTGGTATAAGTTTAATTCCAGTCTTCTCCTGAAACTTGTTTCATTTTCATGTTTACTTTCTTAATAAAAAAGAAAATAGTCTTTATTTTTAAACATAAGATTTTAGTATTCTAATTCGGCTAAAACTGTTAAATAATTTAATCACTTTGTGATCAACTATATTATGCTTCCTCCAATATATAAAGCTTTATATCTTTATCATTCTATGATCTTCATCAAATGTTTTTCTTTTTTTTTCAATTAAAATTTTTTTTTTTTAATTATAGTATCTTTATCCTTCTTTCAACTTTCTGGCTATTAACAATAGTTAGCACACGACTACTGAATTTTGATACCTTCATATCAGAAATGGTTTTGAGGGCTGGGAGGATGTATATTACATTAAAGACCTACATATTATACTGAAATGTATTTCATTATTGTACTCTTCTTAAATCAGAATGACTTTTGACAAGGGAACTTTGCCAAGGAAATATCAAATCTGTAACACAAAATGCATGTATTCTGTGAAAATATGTATATATATTCTATTATGTATTGATTATATATATATATATATACATAAATATGTTTCTTGAAAGTTTTTCTGGATCTTTTGTAAACATCTTGATATCTCATTTATGTTAGTATAATTCCTCTAGGAACCAATATTTGAAGAAGTGTAAGGAAAACAAAAAGTAATGTGTGTGCATTAATATTCTACACTATATATGTCCTAGTAAACTCTCCTTTACTACTTGTGTATGTGTGTACAGATGGGTATGTATGTATAGCTATCTGTGTGTATAACTTTATATATAGCATAAGCTGAGTTCTCTGTTAACAGGTTGCAACTATGAGAAATCTTAGTTAGTTTAAGGCTCCTAATTTGGAAGGTTAAAGTTGGGATGTCACCTTGGCGTAGTGGTTAGCATGACTATGGCTTACAGAAGGCATGAGGTTTGATTCACCATAGGCAATGTTCCAACTTTTTTTTTTACTGTCTTCTATACTGTATGTCTCTATCTATCTATCTATGTGTTTGTATATATGTATGTATAAACTTGTTCTCTTTTTCATTTTACATAGCCTACTTGATGATACAACTTGACATTTTTTTCCTGTTTCTTCACGCTCTATCAATATTTTTCCATATTTCTCAATATCATGTTTTGTCGATCCCAAATTGTACTGTCATTTCATTAATTCTTAATTATTTTTTTTTTTGATGAATTTCTTCCTGCTCCCTCCCACTTCGAACTTGTTATTTTGGCGGGCTTCCATTTCATAAAACCAAAAATAAACAAAAAAAAAAGTGTTAATTACGAAATCATTTTCAACCCCCTCCTTCTCCTTCCCCACTGAGTAGAACCTTTCACTCTACCCCCATCTACACACCATTACATGTTATTTTTTTTCTTCCTTTTTTATATAAGTTGAAATTTGTTAAACCTTTTTACTTATACAAAAATGTATGTGTGTGTGTGTGTGTGTGTGTGTGTGTGTGTATATATATATATATATATATATATATATATACACACATACATATACAAATATACTGATATGCATGTGTGCATATATGTATGCATAAGAGTGTATATCTATGTGTAAATGTGTGTGTGTGTGTATATATATATATATATATATATATATACATGTGTGTATATATGTATATATATATATATACATGTGTGTATATATATATATATATATATATATATATATATATATATATACATACATATGTGTATATATGTATGTGTGTATATATATATATATACATGTGTGTATATATGTATATATATATATACATGTGTGTATATATATATATATATATATATATATATATACATGTGTGTATATATATATATACATATATACACATACTTATACATACATATATATGCATACATACATATCTATATATACACATACATATGCAGATATACATATATATATATATATATACACACACACACATATATGTATATACACTGATGTATATATATATACATACATACACACATGTATATATATATATATATATGTATATATATATATATATATATATATATATATATATATATATATTTAATCTCCCTGTTCTTGAGAATAGGTTTTGGTGAGGATGTAACTTCACAAAAGAAGTAAAATTTAAGATTAAAAAAAAAAAATTAAACCATAACCACTATGAATTGATGTAAATTGTATTTTACAAAAATGTGACAAAAAAAAAATGGAAAAGAAAAGAAAAAAGCTATGGGCAGTTAATGCAACGAACAATAAAAGTCCTTTACTGTGTTACTTTGAGTACAATATGGGGGATTCTGCAAAACAGCTGTTTTGCAATAATTCTTAAATAGATAATTTTTGTTTTCCATTTTGAGGTTGGACTGGGGCAGCCATTCTTCCATTCTCATCATCTAGATTTGTTTTATAATTTTCCATATGTTTTTTTTTACTTGATCTTCTACCATTCTTCTGTTTCCTTTTTTCATCCTCTCTCTCTCTCTCCCACTTCTTTTTTTTAATTTAAAGTTATTTTTTCATTATAAATTTTTTTTAAATTTTGAAATGAAAAGAAAAAGTTAAAATTAAAAAAAAAATAAAAAATCAAGGAAAATAAGAAGTAAAAAAAAAAGAAAGAAAATGAAATCAAACACTTAAAAGAACAGAAGATGGATTTTTTGGTTTTCTTTTTTAAAAGTAAATTAGAAGCAACGGTACCTAATGGGGGAGGTCATGTGATGGCAAGACCTCACTAATCTGATCCGATAGATTAATAATAGATCAGATATTGCTCAAGTATGAGAGTACCTAATCTTGAAGCTCAAACCCAAATCTATTGTTGTTATTACTGTTCTCTTTTTACTATTACTATTATTATTACTATTATAATTACTACTAGTATAACCATACTATTAGCATGATTATTCACCTTATCCTCATCTTCATCATCATTGAAGCATATTTCTTTTTCTTCCACCTTAATTTTGCATCATCATCATCCTCATTGTCATTCGAGCGTATTAATTTTTCTTCCACCTCTTCTTAATTACAACATAGTCTTTAAAAATAAACTACTAAACAATTAACACAATTCAGTAAGACCTTTTAAAAAAAAAAAAAAAAAATATGAGAAAAATGTTAAATTGGTTGGACAGTTTCGAAAACATGTACAATAATAATGATAATAATAATAGTAATAATAATGATAATAATATATCCAGCTGGACACTAATTTTTCTTTTAATATTAAATATAACCGGGCCAACATTTCAAAACGTTAACATTTAGTGAAGGTATTCTGAAGTGTGTTTTCTCACATTTTACAGAAATTCCCTGACATTTAAAAAATTCTTTACCTGGAAAGGTAATTGTAATAATCTTTTTTTTATGAATTTTCACAATGTTTTTCACCCCCCCCCCCCCGACCTTTTTATTATTATTTTTTTTTGGTTTGGACCTTTTTATTTAAGAAAGGAGTGAGAAAAAAATAGTAAAATAAAACATCAAAATGTACAGGTTTAAAAAGAACAACAAAGAAGCTGTTGAGGTCCTGTAGAATTCTATTCTCTAATGCTGTTATATATATATATATATATATATATATATCTATACACACATACACACACACTGTATATGAAACATACACTATATCCATACACATATGGTCCGATTGTATACATGTGTGTGCATGTATGTATGTATGTATGTGTGTATATATATATATATATATATATATAGAGTCATTACATTACTCATTCCAGCTTTCCTTTCTCTGTTTAATTCCTTTTCCTAAGGTCAGAAGCTATGCAAGATAAGTGCAATAAAATTCATACACACAGCACCCATGCAAATATCTATCCAAATTAGCTCAAACTCACAACCACTACTCCCACATGTCTGCACCATGTTTGGACTGCTGAGTTGACCCCCCCCCCCCCTTAAAAAAAATAACAGCATGAACAACATTGTTTATATGTTTAACATATTAAAATATTTTTATTTACTTTAATAACTTGTCTTCATTAAGCTAAGTCAATTAATTCAAGAGAGGGAAAAATAGCAATTAAAATTTTTCTCTCTTTTTTCTATTTTATTTTAATTTACTTCTCTTAGTTACATACAGCATACATACTGTATGTATGTATGTACATGCAGTTTCCAGTTTGTTTACCTGTCTTCTCTTACAATATGAGTTTATTCAAATACACACATACACGCACACATTCCAGATTAAATTTTATGTTTATTTCTAAAGTTATTAGAGGAAGAAAAAAAATAAAATAAAAAGAATCAAATTTCTCTAATTTATGAAAATTACATTTTTACCTTTTTTTTTTATTGTTGTTTTTCCAGTTGCATATCTCACAAAGAACCTACGTATGCATATACATACACAAACACACATACACATATTTAGACACTCCTTTTCTTGTAACTCGATAAAGATAAACAAAAAAAAAAAAATCATGAATTATTTTTGATTGCTAGCAAATTTGGCCAACAGAAGGAAACATGAAGTGTCCTGAACGACATGATAAATCAACCTTTTGTTTGGATACAATTATTATTATTATTATTATTATAAATTTTTTTTTTTGTGTGTGCGTTTGCATGTTGCTGCAAGAGCTGGTCTCACTCTGACAGCAGATTATTATTATTACTATAATTATTATCATCATTATTATTATTATTATTATTATTCACTTTAATAATTTTTGTACCAAAATAAAAAAATAAAAAAGCCATTATGCAGATTTAAAGAAAAAAAATTTTTTTTTTCTCTGAAATAAAAATTTAATTTTTTTTTTGTTCTACAGAAGCAAGCAATTTAAGATTTAAACACTCGTGTTTGTGCGTTGCCCTGTAGGGTTATTATCCTTTATGCTGTCTAAATCATGTGTGTGAGGGTATGTGTGCACGTATATATATATATATATATATATACACATGTATGTATTTATGCATGCATTGCCCTCACACACATCGTATGTCAACTCTCCTCCCTCTTTACTTTCATATATACTTTACTATTAAAAAGTGTCATTGTGCAATAACAAATGTACATGGATTTTTTTTTTTTTTTTGAATTTTTTTAAAAACCTTTTTGTAGTTAATCTTGCTGAATTTGGGAATTGAAAAAAAAAAATGAATAAAAAACAATAATAATGAATTTCAGAAAAATAAAGGTTATGAACCCCCCACCCCTGCAAAAAAAAACAAAAACAAAAACGAACTTCAAAAGAAACTACACACCTGTAAATTTGTACATAAGGCTTAATAAAAAGGGATTTGATAGGAAGCAGTACACCTGACTGTTGTTTTTCATTATTTTTTTTTTTAAATGTTTGATTTAATTCCATTTTATATCTCTTCTATCTTTTCATTGTTTCAGTTATTTGGACTGTTGGCATGCTGGGGTATTAAACCTTGAAGGATTTTGTCGGACAAATCCATCCCAGTACTTATTTCCCCAATAAGTCTGCTATTTATTCTATTGGTTTCGTTTACTGAAACTGCTAAGTTATATGGATATAAACAAACCAACACCAGTTGTCATGCAATGGTGTAGACACACAGACACACATATATAAGAAGTGTGTTTATAATTATGAATAAATCATAATTATAATGGAGAGGGTTGCAAAAATCCTTACATGTTGAGAAATAGCAGTCAAAAACCACTATAAGGCCTCTATTATTACTCATATAAATGGTTAATTCTCTATTGCAATTTCGAAGTTAGGAACCTATTATACCATATTATATTGTTGGCACTCCGTCGGTTACGACATCCAGGGTTCCAGTTGATCTGATCAACAGAACAGCCTGCTCGTGAAATTAACGTGCAAGTGGCTGAGCACTCCACACACACGTGTACCCTTAATGTAGTTCTCGGGGATATTCAGCGTGACACAGTGTGACAAGGCTGACCCTTTGAATTACAGGCACAACAGAAACAGGAAGTAAGAGTGAGAGAAAGTTGTGGTGGAAGAGTACAGCAGGGTTCGCCACCATCCCCTGCCGGAGCCTCGTGGAGCTTTAGGTGTTTTCGCTCAATAAACACTCACAACGCTCGGTCTAGGAATCGAAACTGCGATCCTATGACCGCGAGTCCACTGCCCTAACCACTGGGCCATTGCGCCTCCACACCATATTATATAACATATTGTAAAATAATGGATATAAACAAAATAACAGTGCTATTCTTCTCATCAGGAGAATATTCTTATAGATACAAATTGATACAAAGTCATACCTTGGGGCTTACATGTATCCCGACCGGCAAGAATAATGTGTCAACCTCTATCTACACATTCAGATTCTGAATTCCAGTGTCATGCACAGCGTTTATGAGAAAAGACAGGAGGAAATGAAATAATTAAGAAAAAATGTAAAAATACATTACGAAATATCATCAACAATTATTAATTATTTATGAATATATCAGTGACCAAACATGTAATAATAAATTGCATGAAAGAACAGGGTTTATAATTATGAATAAATCACAATTATAACAGAGAGGAACTGTTATATTGTTTATCTCCGTTATTTTACAATATGGTATATAATACTGTATAATATGTTCCTACCTTCGAAATTGCAATAGAGAATCAACCTTTTATTTTTAAATTGTGGATTTTGTATGTCATGTTGCTCGCGGACAGCTTTATTGTGAGGAGATAAAATATGAGTGATAATAGTGGTTTTTGACTGCTATTTCTAAACATGTAAGGGTTTTTGCAGCCCTCTCCATTATAATTGTGATTTATTCATAACTATAAACGGCCATTGATATATTCATAAATAATTATTGTTTATGGTATATCCTTCATAATGTATTTTTACATTTCTTTTTAATTATATATATATATATAACCTGACACCCTGTTGATTACAGTGACAAGGGTTCCAGTTGGTCTGAGCAACAAAACAGCTGGCTCATGAAATAATTAATGTGCATGTGGCTGAGCATTCCACAGACACATATACCCTTAATGTAGTTCTCAGAGAAATTCAGTACAACTCAGAATATGACAAGGCTGGACCTTTGAAACAGAGTTACAACTCATTTTTGCCATCTTTCCCTTTTTCAGGCGAGGATGTAGTCAATTTGGCTAGTGTGCCTGCCAGAACGGTAGGTGACTAGGTGACTGGCAGGCTTCCTGAAGTTAGTGTTGCAAACCAGATCATTTGCATTGCAGAACTCCAGCAGCCTGGTTCCCTCCTCATTGCAGGAACCAAAACCGTAGCCTCCATGTATGCCATGGAAGCCCCCCTGCATGTTGTACAACATGTCCACTGAAGTCACCAGCCACAAAGAGAAGGTCCCTGTCATTTGTCAATGAGGTAGTCTGCAAGAGGGTGTCATAAAATCGGTCTTTCTGTCCGTCAGGTAGCCCTGGTTGAGGGGCATAGCCCGAGATAATGGTTGCTAACCCATGATGAAGCACTAATCTAATCTTAAGTATTCTGTCGCATGCTCTGATTACCTTATCAACCCATTTCTCTGCAAGAAGTATACCCATGTCCCTGACCCTGTCAGTGTTCCCTGCCCAGAAAATCTTGTACCTGTGTTCTTTGCCTGTGAGGAACCTAGCAGAACGGGTAATGAATGTAGAATAGCAAAGAAGACTTGAAAGAAAAAAGAATAGGTTGGTGGATGAGCAGAGTATTGCTGAGAGAGAGAGAGAGAGAGAGGAAGATGATAAAATGCATTTCAATGGATAATGACAATAGAACCAGAGATGGAGGTTGTAAAGAAAAATGGGATGAAGTGGTTGGATCATGTGCTGAGAAAGAATTAAAATGACTGGGTGAGAGGAAAGGGATAATCAAGAAAGACATGGTTAAAGACGAAGGAAGAGAAAATGAGGGCAAGGAGCATGGTCAGTGGAGATGAAGAATATAAGTGTAAACAGTGAAAATTATCAGGGGGATCATAAGGCTAACTCCTGTCTTTTGTTGGAGAAAAAAATTATCATAAACTGCTTGTTGCTGATTGCCAAAGGGTCTGCTTAGAACTCAACATGATGGACTGATACCTGCTTACTGTATACGTACACACTTGATAACAAATTGTCCTTGACCTTGTCAACTTTAAATAAATCAATCCTGTGAGGTTTATCCTGACATAATCTGAAGCTCATAATTTAGTACAAGGCAGCAACAAGCAGGTAGAATTTTTAGCATGTCAGGTAAAATGCTTAGCAGTATTTTGTACATCTTTACATTCTGATTCCAAATTCTGCCAAGGTTGACTATGCCTTTCATCCATTCAGGGTCAATAAAACAAGTAGCAGTTGAATTCTGGGGTTGATGTAATCAACTTACCCATTCCCCTGAAATTACTGGCCTTGTGCCAACATTTGAAACCATTATTTAGTACAAGAGAATCTCAGAAACTTTTGTAAAATAGGATACAAAATGGGATAAAAAAATCGATAAAATATTTATTTTGGTTTCTTGCTAAAAAAGTAGATAAAATTAAAATTTCTTTTGTAATCTCTTGTACAGAGGAGTACTTTTCGCAGGCAACAGTCTGATAAAGCAACTGTATAAGTTTTCAATTTCTATTCCATATTTGAATGAGGTTCAATTGGACCTCATACTTGAATGATGTCCAATTATAACACTTATAATTCTGAGAGAATTATTGAATGCAATCCAGAATTGTAATAGTTACCATATTCATCAATATATTTAAATACTATCAATAACCTGTACAGTACAATCATTGAAAATAATTCACAGTTGTACATGTTACTGTTTTCCCTGATATATTGAAAATATCAATTGTTTGTACAGTACAACTGCTGAATATAATTCATAAACGTAAATGTTTCCAGGTTCAGAAATATATTCAAATAAATCAATTATCTGTAACTCTACTGTACAATTGTTGGCTATAATCCAGAGGTGTAGCAATTACTATTTTTAACATGATATTCAATTATCAATTACTTGTACAGCATTATTGTTGAATTATGTAGACATTCCACTTTTTTCTTGGTACATTCAAATAATATCGATCATTTTGTACAGTACAAATTGCTGAATATATTCCAAAGATGTAGAAGTTGCCATTTTCATCAATATATTCTGATATTGTCAATCACTTGTGCAGGTATGATATATATCAATCACCTGTGCAGGTATAGTATATGTAAATCACTTGTACAATATAATTCACAGATGTGGAGGTTATCATCTTCATCGTCAACATATTCAAGTATTATCTATCATCTGGACAGTAAAATTGTTGAATTTTTCTGCTCAGAACAGGACCAATGTTTCTACAAGATAAAATTGAACAAGAACATTAGAAATGCTTGACTGAAACAAATTTTGTTCAATTGTTACATAATATAAATTTTTGACAAATGTTTTTGTGCCTCCATTTTCCCCCTTTTATCACTTTTTATCACATCAATGTGTAGTGTAAAAAGCATTGAAGCTGATGCCATGTAAAAGACACTGGTGATGGTACCATATAAAAAGCACTGGTAATGGTACCATATAAAAAGCACTGGTGATGGTACCATATAAAAAGCACTGGTGATGGTACCATATAAAAAGCACTGGTGATGGTGCTATGTAAAAAGCATTGGTGATGGTGCCACGTAAAAAGCACCCAGTACACTCTCTAAAGTGGTTGGCATTAGGAAGGGAATCCAACTGTAGAAACCGAAGCCAAAACAAACTATGGCACCTGGTGTGGTCCTTGGCCATGCAAGCTCCTGTCAAGCTGTCCAACCCATGCCAGCATGGAAAATGGACATTAATGGTTATGATGATGACTTTAAATAGTTTAGGGCATGGAAAGTGGTGCCTATGAATTTTTCAGAACATTCAAAGACTGTAGATTAGAAACCTGGGCCAGATGCTTACCCATTCCAAATGTTGCCTCTCCAATTAGAGATTAGCACCTTTGATACAACTGTTATCGTTCATGTGAGGTAAGTGACCAAGGTAAATCACTTGGACTACTGCTTTACTTTATTAATATACTAGCAGAGATACCTGGCATTCCTTGGGAAGAAAAATGGCATAGTTTTTTATTGTTTTACCTGTTTCAGTCATTTGAGGGTGGCCATGCTGGAGCACCACCTTTTAGTTGAAGAACTCGACCCCTGGACTTATTCTTTGTAAGATGGTGCTTATTCTATCAATCTCTTCAGCCAAACTGCTAAGTTACAGGGGCTTAAATACACCAACATTAGTTGTCAAGCGATTGTGTGTGTGTGTGTGGGGGGGGGAGACATATAGAGACACAAATGCACATGCATAAACATGTATATGTCTATATGTATAGAATGGGCTTCTTTCAGTTTCCTCAACCAAATCCAGTCACAAGGCTTTGGTCGTCATATATATATGTATACATACATATATATATATATATATATATATATATATATATATATATATACACACACAAATATATATACCTAACAGTGGAAGGAACCCATGGAAAAGGGAGACCCAGGAAGACATGGGATGAGGTGGTGAAGCATGACTTTCGGACGTTGGGCCTCACAGAGGCAATGATGAAAGACCGAGACCTCTGGAGATGTGATTGAGAAGACCCGGCAAGGGAAGTGAGATCACAGATATAGTCTACACCTGTGTTACATAACCAGCCCATTTAAAAAGTACCTTTGAATCTACGGGCAACATTCCGTGCTTGAGGAGACCTATTGAGTCAAGTAAATCAAGATCAAATCAAATCACAATCAAACGGAAATTGTAGTTGTGGCTGTTCCCAATGCTGGTGGCACACGATAAGCACCATTCATTCATGCGTGGGTCACTGCCAGAGCCGCCTGACTGGTTCCCTGTGCCAGTAGCATGTAAAAAGCACCATCCGAACATGGTGAATATTTATGAGTTTGAGTTTATGTAACTCTACCAGTTAGAAATCCTGTGTTGTATCATAAAATGTAACTTAGCTACTCAATAAAATAAACAGTAGACTAACGTAAGAACGGTGGGTAGAGGTGGGGATATAATATTGGGTTGTCTGGAAAAAGAAAAGCACCAAGTGCCGAAAATGAACTTTCTTATCTTCCATTTTAAAGGGTTACAGAATTAACACATTTTAGAACATGGTTGAGTCCATAAAATAGGATTTGACAACACCTCCATTTAGAGCACAGTTTAAGCTATCTTTTCGTGGAAGAAAGTTTATGTTCCTATGACCTAAGTCGAAAGGTAAGCTACTATAAATTGGCACAAACCTTCCAGACAACCCAATAACTTAAAACCCAGATGATGGGGCCCCCCGACAAGGTCACAATATGATAACTGAAACTAGTCAAAAAAAAAAAAACCAAATAAAAAAAAAGCAAATACCTGTTATTTTTTCCAGCCTTAATGTTATTCAGCATTTGCTCTTGACTGATTTTATCTGGACAAGCATTATAAGCTTCATATAAACTGCAATATGAAAATAAGCAAGAAATTATACATACATACATATATATAGGCGTAGGAGTGGCTGTGTGGTAAGTAGCTTGCTTACAAACCACATGGTTCCGGGTTCAGTCCCACTGTGTGGCACCTTGGGCAAGTGTCTTCTACTATAACCTCAGGCCGACCAAAGCCTTGTGAGTGGATTTGGTAGACGGAAACTGAAAGAAACCCGTCGTGTATATATATATATATATATATATATACATATGGTGATAAATTGAATATTAATTCAATTTAAAACCAAATGGCCTAGCATATAAAAAAATCTGAAATTTCAGAAAAAAATGTATTACACGTGTATAAGGGATGACTACTAGGTGGACATCCAATATGCTAGAAAGAGGTCATCAATGACCCAACCACAAAGAAAAATAATGTTCTCCAGAAAAATTTCGCAAAACGCCAGAACAGGACAAAATGAGAAATATACAGAGTTATCTATGGACTGCAGTTTCGAACATTAACGTTATACTTACGTAATAACATCCGTGTTCTCATCCTCATCAGCATAGACGCTCTAGAATTAACATAATTTGCAGAACTATACACGAATTGTCTTAATGAAACAAGACTTGCATATAGTTCTACCAATTAAATTGGGGTTGCTTTTCAAAATGCCTCCGGTCGTTGATGACCTCTTTCTAGAATATTGGATGTCCACCTAGTGGTCATCCCTTATACACGTGTAATACAATTTTTTCTGAATTTTCAGATTTTTTATATGCTAGGCCACTTGGTTTTAATTTGAATTAATATTCAATTTATCACCCTATCTATATAAATAATAATTTAAATAGTTATGTTCTCCAGCCGGCAACATATACTGCAGTGATTTATTCTCTGCAGAATTGTTTCCGGAATTCTGCGGGCCGGAGCTGAAGCATTTTGAAAAGCAGCCCCAATGTAATCGGTAGAACTATATGCGAGTCTAGTTTCATGAAGACAACTCGTGTATAGTTCTGCAAATTATATTGATTTTAGAACGTCTATGCTGATGAGAACATGGATGTTATTACGTAAGTATAACGTTAATGTTCGAAACTGCAGTCCATCGATAACTCTTTATTCTGTATATTTCTCATTTTGTTCTGTTCTGGCGTTTTGCGAAATTTTTCTGGAGAGCATTATTTTTCTTTGTGGTTGGGTCGTTGATGACCTCTTTCTAGCATATTGGATGTCAAAACAGACAGCAGAGTTTGGGACAGTCTTCTGACTTGGCAGTTCCTGTTGAATTGTCCAATCCATGCCAGCATGGAAAACAGACATTAAATGATGATGATGATGATGATATATCTGTGTGTGTGTGTGTGTGTGTGTGTGTGTGCATGTATATATATATATATATATATATATATATATATATATACATGTCTCTTAAAGGATAGAGCTCAAAATCAATGTATTGAAGATACTTTATTGCAGCAACAATTATAATAACAGAAACAACCACAATAAGCCAAACCTATGCACATTTCAATAGGGTATCCTGGAAAAATAAACCACATCATCAGATGTCTCGTAAAATATTGTAACAAATTACAACATATTACAAATTTCTGGATACTCCATCTCATCAGGGTCGCATTATTGCCATCACCAATACTATTATTAGCAAAACACACACATCATCCAAGAGGGTGAAAGAATAATCGACGGCACGCAACCTACCATCGTTATTTTCTTACAGAATGTAAACAAACCAGTCAACCGAAATCCAGCGACGTACACCGCCCGGTTTACAGCGTAAAAATCCCTTGCCAAAAATTCATCCCCTATGTACATCAAGATTTCCTATCGGATCTTCCTATAACGATAGTGTATTAATTAATTCATTAATTATACCCGCCCACGCCCACGCACCGCACACCACCACCCACAAGCCCACACCTACCACCACACACACATATACCTATACTTAGATACACACACCAATATATATTTGTGTGTATTTTTTATGTATAACCATACACACAAACTCATATATACACTCACATATGCATGCATATACATATACACACATACAGATACACATGCACCCACATAAACGCGCACAGATACACACACACATTTACATATATACGCATACATACTCACATACACACATGCGTACATATGTACATACATACATATAGCTATACCTCCATATATACATCGATACATATGCACATACACACACACAAGCTTATATATGTTTACATGTTTACATGTACACACATACACATACGTCTCCATACACACATATATACATATATACACACATACACTCTCACGTGTCTCCACATGTATACCTACACCCATATACATATACACTCATATATTTGCGCCACAGACCTAATTCCAGTAAGATATACCTCTTCCTTAATTTCGAACTTGTTCCTATACACATTCCGGTAATTCCTATTTATAAAATGCATACGTATGTCTATACATATGTAGACATCTGTAAGCTTTAAACGTTATTTTATTAACTAGGTGACCCTTGGAAAAAAGTATGGAAAATAATTCCAAGTTACATAATGAACAAGTACTTTTACCCTTGTCGTACGGCATCGATTTGCCTACTAACAACCATTCAAGGGAGTAATCCTTTTTCTCATCTTTCAATTTCCAAACTAAATTACTAAGCGCCGTACTATATTGCTTACTCCAATCCCTAAAGGATGAGTAATGATTAGAAATTCGTTTCGAGACCTCAAGTGACGAAGCCCCGATATAACTCCAAATCTTCTTATCCGCTATAACATTACACCTATAGACAATGTTTTTAGTTTTAGTAGGCAAATCGATGCCGTACGACAAGGGTAAAAGTACTTGTTCGTTATGTAACTTGGAATTATTTTCCATACTTTTTTCCAAGGGTCACCTAGTTAATAAAATAACGTTTAAAGCTTACAGATGTCTACATATGTATAGACATACGTATGCATTTTATAAATAGGAATTACCGGAATGTGTATAGGCACAAGTTCGAAATTAAGGAAGAGGTATATTCATCTCTATTTATCTTACTGGAATTAGGTCTGTGGCGCAAATATATGAGTGTATATGTATATGGGTGTAGGTATACATGTGGAGACACGTGAGAGTGTATGTGTGTATATATGTATATATGTGTGTATGGAGACGTATGTGTATGTGTGTACATGTAAACATGTAGATCGTTGCCAGTGCCCCTGGACTGGTTCTTGTGCGGGTGGCACATGAGATGCACCATTTTGAGCCTGGCCGTTGCCAGTACCGCCTGACTGGCTCCTGTAGGATTTTCGAGCGAGATCGTTGCCAGTGCCCCTGGACTGGCTTGTGCGGGTGGCACATAAAAGACACCATTTCGAGCGTGGCCGTTTTCGTGCGGGTGACACGTAAAAGCACCCACTACACTCTCTGAGTGGTTGGCGTTAGGAAGGGCATCCAGCTGTAGAAACTCTGCCAAATCAGATTGGAGCCTGGTGTTGCCATCCGGTTTCACCAGTCCTCAGTCAAATCGTCCAACCCATGCTAGCATGGAAAGCGGACGTTAAACGATGATGATGATGATGATGATGATGTGTGTGTATGTGCATATGTATCGATGTATATATGGAGGTATAGCTATATGTATGTATGTACATATGTACGCATGTGTGTATGTATGCGTATATATGTAAATGTGTGTGTATCTGTGCGCGTTTATGTGGGTGCATGTGTATCTGTATGTGTGTATATGTATATGCATGCATATGTGAGTGTATATATGAGTTTGTGTGTATGGTTATACATAAAAAATACACACAAATATATATTGGTGTGTGTATCTAAGTATAGGTATATGTGTGTGTGGGTGTAGGTGTGGGCTTGTGGGTGGTGGTGTGCGGTGCGTGGGCGTGGGCGGGTATAATTAATGAATTAATTAATACACTATCGTTATAGGAAGATCCGATAGGAAATCTTGATGTACATGGGGGATGAATTTTTGGCAAGGGATTTTTACGCTGTAAACCGGGCGGTGTACGTCGCTGGATTTCGGTTGACTGGTTTGTTTACATTCTGTAAGAAAATAACGATGGTAGGTTGCGTGCCGTCGATTATTCTTTCACCCTCTTGGATGATGTGTGTTTTTTTTCTAATAATAGTATTGGTGATGGCAATAATGCAACCCTGATGAGATGGAGTATCCAGAAATTTGTAATATGTTGTAATTTGTTACAATATTTTACGAGACATCTTATGATGTGGTTTATTTTTCCGGGATACCCTATTGAAATGTGCATAGGTTTGGTTTATTGTGGTTGTTTCTGCTATTATAATTGTTGCTGCAATAAAGTATCTTCAATGCATCGATTTTGAGCTCTATCTTTTAAGAGACATATATATATATATATACAAAAACTCAACTGTGAGTTTTTGGCTAAGACTGTTAACAGATACTATATATTTTGTAAAATTTGTTTTATAAAAGTATATATTTAATATATATATATATATATATATATATATATATATATATATACACACACACATAAAATAAATAAATGGAGTTAAACGCAGGTGTTATTCAAATTCTTTTACTTCCGACATATGTTTTGAAGACAACATTGATATTATTCCAAAAGGAATAAATGGTGTAAAATATGTAACTTTCTCATCAGGGAAAGAAAGAGGATCAAACTCAACAATAAGACATTTTAACAAATGTGATGACTGTAAATGATGAACAGAACGCTATTATGTATTTAAAAAGAACCGTTAGTAGATATGACGGCAAAGGTAGCGCATATGAAGAGAAGGAGTAAAGAAATCAATAAGGAGAGAACAAATAAAGGAGAAATATAGAGTAATATGTCAGTTAAATAAATGTTCAAAGGCTTGGAAATATATATATATATATATATATATATATATATATATATATCAATAAATGCATAGATAAATAGATAGATATGTGTTGGGCTTTGTTCAGTTTCCATCTACCTACCAAATCCATTCACAAGGCTATAGTCAGCCCAGAGCTATAAAAGAAGATTCCTGGTCAAGGTGCCATGCAGTGGGTTTGAACCTAAGGTCATATGGTTGAGAAGCAAGTTTCTCAGCCACACTGCCACGTCTGTGCTCAGCCACACCTGTAGCATAAAAGATCATTAATCAGGACCACTTACCTGGCAGGCGTTGGCCATTTCTCAGTGACAGCAAATGCTTTTGCTCCAGACATGTTGGGGAAGTGAAGCAGCTGTTTTGCAAACATCTCACGCACTGTTAACACCTATGGACAAATATAGATATGTGCAGTCACCATCACTTGCAATGTAATATGGCTTTCACTAATTTTTTTAAATATTTTCGAAGCTGTCCATGTAGCCATGAACAGAGAAAGACATCGTTTCAACCTTCCTACCTTCGACCTGCTAGAAACAACAGTCAAATCTTCCTCAAAGCCGTACCAGTTTTTCAAGTGAGGGATTTTTATACTATGTTTTCTGCAGTGTAGGACTAGAGGATACTTAAAATCAGATGGCCCGTACACATAAGCAATATGAGCTATGGCAAAGAACAAAACAAGTTTCGATGAGGGAGCAAATATTTAAGAAAAAGTGGAAGTGGATTGGTAGCACAATTAGAAAAGACACACCAAATGCAGCGAAAGTGCTTTACAGTGGAATCCGGATGGATATAGAAAGAGGGGTAGGCCTAAGATCTCGTGGCGTAGATCAACACAAAAGGAACTAGAGAAAGGGGGACATTCATGGCAGAGTATAAGTACAGAAGCGAAAAATTATGCGACATGGAATTCAATTATAAGTGGCCTATACTTCGTGTTGGAGGGTTAAAGGCAGGAAAGAAAGAAGGACTAGAGGATGATTTTATTGACAGAGAATGCCAACAAACATTATTGTTGTGCATGCAAAGCAACAAACATAAACATACACATACAATAGAAACAAAGAAAGAATGAACAGGCAGACAATTGGTATCAGTCTAGAGCTTGGAATTTATATATTTACACGTAACTGTAGAGCTGTTACAACAGAGTTGTTAGAATAGAATAAAGTGTATTATAGATCATTTCTTACAGCTGTTTCCAGAATAGATGCACACAGGGGAGTATAGTGCATTTCTCAGCAGACAAAGATAAGTTTTACATATATTAGCAGTCTATTTCATATTTAGAGAGGGAAGAATTGATGTATACCTCTAGTAGGGTATTTTAGAAATTAGCAGTTCCATTGTTAAAGAGAAAAGGTAGCAACAACATGACTGTTTAAGTCGCAGTTTATGTTGTAGTTTTAGGTGGTAAATCATTCTGAGCACTTATTGAATATACTCATTACATTACACCATTAGACATAAATTTACCCGAACTCTCTCTCTCTCTCTCTCTCTAGATATACAGATATTCAAGAAACTTCTTCCATGTAGTTTCACTCACAAGGCATTAGTTGGCCTGAGGCTTGAGTAGAGGACACATACTCAAGGTGCTGCTCAGTGAATTAGAACTCAAAACTCTGAGGTAATAAACTGAACTCTGTACTCACACAGCCTTGCCTGTGCCTCAGGTGTCAACTTAAATAACTAATTGTCAAACACCTTAATTACATTTTCATTGTTTCATTTATCTGAAATATAAAAGAAAACAATCAAAACCAACCTGGCTCTTTGCAGCAGAGTTATTGAAGTCTTCAAAATTACAAAGAATTTCTGAAGCACTATCTAAACTATGATCTATCTTCTCTCCTGGTTTAGCTTTCACAACTTCATTGCTACCATATAAGGTCTTCTTCTGTAATACAAGAGCAGATGTAAACAATAATTTAATTGTGGGTGATATCTAACTATTAATACATTACCATCATTATCATCATTTTAATATCAGTGTTTTCTTTTTTTGTTTTGTTTTCTTTTACATGCTAGCATAGCATATTATCACTTAGTTATCTTGAGCTAAACAGACACTTGGACCAATAAAAGAGCCTCTGTGTGGTCATTCACCCACTAGAAACATTAGCTGAATCTGTACCAACTTTTTAGCATTCAGGATATTTTGTCAAATGCATTGCTTATTTATTCACATTGTTTTGAATTAATAATGCATCATCTTGTAGCTTCAAGATTTTGATGATGAAATTATTTATTTTTGGACTGATATTGTATGGTAGGTGTGAGAGGCAAGATCAGGCTGGTTTCAACACAAAATAAAAATTAATCAAAGGACATACTAAGTATGTCAACCTGCTGGACATTACAGCTAAAACTCTTATTTGTATTGCTGAAAAAAAAAAAAAACACTGATAATAACTACAGCGATCAACTGTTTGTAGGCAAACAGGCTATGACAATCTCTCAACATACGTTCAAGTATATATTACTCTTTACCCTTTTACTTGTTTCAGTCATTTGACTGTGGCCATGCTGGAGCACCGCCTTTAGTCAAGCAAATCAACCCCAGGACTTATTCTTTGTAAACCTAGTACTTATTCTATCAGTCTCGTTTGCCGAAACGCTAAGTTACAGAGACCTAAACATGCCAGCATCAGTTGTCAAGCGATGTTGAGGGGACAAACACAGACACACAAACACACACACATACATATATATACATATATATGATGGGCTTCTTTCAGTTTCCGTCTACCAAATCCACTCACAAGGCCTTGATCGGCCCGAGGCTATAGTAGAAGACACTTGCCCAAGGTGCCACACAGTAGGACTGAACCCGGAACCATGTGGTTGGTAAGCAAGCTACTTACCACACAGCCACTCCTATGCCTATATATATATATATATATATATTACCGGAAATGTGCTGTGCGTGAGAAGACCCGGCAAGCCAAGTAAGATCGTTGCCAGTGCCCCTGGACTGGTTCTTGTGCGGGTGGCACATGAGATGCACCATTTTGAGCGTGGCCGTTGCCAGTACCGCCTGACTGGCTCCTGTAGGATTTTCGAGCGAGATCGTTGCCAGTGCCCCTGGACTGGCTTGTGCGGGTGGCACATAAAAGACACCATTTCGAGCGTGGCCGTTTTCATGCGGGTGACACGTAAAAGCACCCACTACACTCTCTGAGTGGTTGGCGTTAGGAAGGGCATCCAGCTGTAGAAACTCTGCCAAATCAGACTGGAGCCTGGTGTTGCCATCCGGTTTCACCAGTCCTCAGTCAAATTGTCCAACCCATGCTAGCATGGAAAGCGGACGTTAAACGATGATGATGATGATGATGATGATGATGATGATGATCCAGTGATAGAAAGAAAGAAGTGAGTTTCTTTGTTATGAGAGCTTTAGCTGATTAAGGTTGATCTTGCATCTCTATGCATATGTGTTTGAACAAACGATGTGATGGCCACTTTTCGAATCCCACATAGCATACTGAAAGATCCAATAACATGCACACATACGATATTGAAAGTGGATTACATACATGAGGTGCAAAACAGCAAATTTACTTACTAAATAATAACCTTGAAGGTAACGTGTTAACAGTGTCAGGTAAGCAACAGACTCCTTAGTATTTTCAGTCCTCTTAATTTTGAACTCGTCGACTACCTGGGATGAATACAAACATTAAGATGTAGAATAAGGTGTGTGCAGCAGATGGTGACATGCTCAATATGTCACAATAAATAAATATGTAAAACAATAATGATAATAATAATACTAAGGTAAAAGTAAAAAACGTTTATATTTGGCCATAGTTTTGTAGTGATCTTTGACAATAATTTTGTTCGAATAATAATAATAATAATAATAATAATAATAATAATAATAATAATAATAATAATGATGATGATAATAATGATGATGATGATAATAATGCTGAAAGAAATCAAGACAAATAATATAACCGGAATGAATAGATTGATTAAAGTCTGCATCATCTATATAGGAAATAAAGTAGGCCTTGAACCAAACCGTAAATGTGGAAATGAAGAAAAAAGAACCTTGGTGGAAAGGAAGAATGAAACAGTGAATGAAAGAACTAAGAAAACATGTCGACATCTTGGAAAGAAAGAAAAAAGTGAAATTAAGAGGGAGGAGAAATATCTGGAACTAGAATGTAGATATAAAATAAAGAAAAAGGGGCAAAATGTATTTCTTGAAGAGCTGAAACAAAGATTGCAAGCTAAAGCGACAAAGATCAAGAGATATGATCAAAGAATTGAACAATATAAAAATCAATAGATTGTTCCACCAAGATCAGAAAAGGGTTTATCAACAACTGAATGAAAAGGTTAACAACAGGGAGAGATCAGATGCAGAAGAAGTAAAAGGTTTTGGAGTAACATCTGGGATAATGGAAGAAAGCATAACAAAGATGCTAAATGGTTGAAGGAATTAAGATCAGAAAAATATGAAGTGAAACAGAGCAATATTAGAATAATGACTGAAATGGTAACCAAACAGACAACAAAGATCCCAAACTGGAAATGTCCAAGAACGGAAGGAGTACAAGGATATTGGCTGAAAAATTTACCAGCACTACACAGAAGAATAGCCATGCAAATGGATAAAGTAATCAACAATGGTGACAAATCCCAAAGTGGCTGACCACAGGTAAAAACAATTCTTTCCCAAAAGGGTCTCAGTAAAAGCAATGCAGTGGATAATTACCAGCCTATTTCAAGGAGATAGCCTATCACCATTGCTATTTGTGATTTGTATGATATCACACAGATACTACGGAAAGTACAACTTGAAAAGTGGAGAAAAATTAAATCATCTGTTATATATGGATGGTTTAAAGATCTTTGGAAAGACTGAATGTGAAATAAATGGCCTAGTTTCAACAGTGCAGATATTCAGTAAGGACATCAGAATGGAATTTGGGACTAAAAAGTGTGGTATGCTTAAACTACAAAGAGGTAAAGTTGTGTCATCTGATGGTGTAGAGCTACCCAAGAAAATCAAGGATATTGAGACTAATGGATATAAATATGTGGGGGTTTTAGAATATGACAAAATCAAGGAAATTGAAACGAAAGAAAGATAAAAATCTGGAGAATCTACTAGAACAGACGCAAGCGTTAATCTATAAAAAACATGTGACATATTAATAAGAATCTGTAAATGTACAACCAACCAGAAATCTGAGTACCTTATTATTTTTTCTAATATAATATATATATATATATAACTAGCAGAAATACTCGGCGTTGCCTGGGTTAAAGAGAATAATGAAATCTAAAAACGCCGTCTAGACTACGCATCATCTTTATATACAGAGATGTATATACACACACGCACCCAAACACACGTATATATATGTATATCAATATAAATATATGAAAGTCAATGAAGTTTCGTAAAAGAAGGTGATCATGTACATACTTTCTTGCTGTTGTGATTATAACACCTCATTGTAAACTATGTTCCTTGTTTTCCCTTGTGGAGCATATACAAATAGGTTTTTTGTTGCTGCCCACTCTTGAGCAGCCAACATACAGTTGTCCATGTGAGAAGCAGGGCTCTTCCAAGAGAAGACCAGCTACAGACAGTGTTTGACCCTGATATTTGTTTATGGACATGGCAAAAGTCACACGAAGGGGGAATTGTAGTCTTCTGAATGTAAAAGGAATGTCTGCTCCTGATGGAGTAAGAGGAATTCTTGGAATAAAGACGTCATCCCCTTTTGCACATCCAGAAAGAATGGTAGCCTCGATAACGTGTGACATCATTTTCTAAATAATGCTCATCTGTTATGTTCGGGTTAAAATTTCATCAACATCAAAAATATATGAATTTTCATGGGAGTTATGGCCGTTATGCAAAGAATATAATTTCCAAATTTCATAAAGATCCATTCAGTACTTTTGACGTAGTTTTGGATAAGAAAACAGATGACTAATGTGTGTGTTTGTGTGCATGTGTATGTGTGTGTGATGGGTGTATATATGTATAGATATCTGTATGCATGTATATATATGTATATATGTGTACATATTACATGTACATCTATATATATATATACATCTACACATATGTATACATATACATGTATGTATAGATCTATATATCTATACATATACGTGTACATCTATATGTATACATATACATCTCTCTCTCTCTTTCTCTTTCTCTCTCTCTCTCTCTCTGAAAGTATCTGTCATTACAGTATCGAAATGGTGTACATATACATGTATATGTATACATATACATCTCTCTCTCTCTCTCTTTCTGTCTCTCTCTTTCTCTCTCTGTGAAAGTATCTGTCACTACAGTATCGAAATGTGATTGTTTCAGTTAGTGGAATAGTTTCATTTTTAAAGTGAAAGTATTTGACATGAGTGTTTTTGTTTCACTTTTGACACGTAATACTTAAATAGTGGAGGAGATATTATGTTGCCGTGTGCTCGAACTCTGCAAGAAGTTAATAATTTTTTTTGACTAAAACACAACTGGAACCCTAAGTAAGGCATGTGTAAAATTTGAATGAAATTGGTTGCGTAGTTCTCGAGTTTTAGGGATTCACACAGACAGACAGACAGACAGACAGACACACATTCTCATTTTTATATATATAGATTATGTGTATTTCTTCTATCTTAATGAATAAAAATTCTTCTGATAGAATAAATGGGTTAATAGAAACCAATGTAGCAAAGAACACAAAATAACTGTGGTTTAGTTCCTGTTTTTAAGGCAGGAACTCCTTGAAATTTTGGGTATTTGAGTATATTTAAGAATTTAAGGAATGGAGAAAACGCATGTTATAATTGCATACTTTATTCCTACATATGTTTCAAAGGATTACAACCTGTGTGATCCATAGGGATCTTTGATATTAAAATTGTAACCTTCTCATCAGGGAAAGCATGGGAATCATCTTAAACGTAAGACATTATGACCAATTATGTCTTACGTTTAAGATGATTCCCATGCTTTCCCTGATGAGAAGGTTACAATTTTAATATCAAAGATCCCTATGGATCACACAGGTTGTAATCCTTTGAAACATATGTAGGAATAAAGTATGCAATTATAACATGCATTTTCTCCATTCCTTAAATTCTTATATATATATATATATATATATATATATATATATATATATATATATATATATATATATAGTCATACCCAATGACTGGTGTAGCAGCATCATAGTCAACTGCTACAAAGGTAAAGGTGACGCTTTAGATACAAATAATTACAGAGGCATCAAGCTGTTAGATCAGGTTATGAAAGTTACAAAGAGGGTCATAGCCCAACTAATTAGGGAGCGAATCAATTTAGATGAGATGCAGTTTGGGTTCGTGCCAGGTAAAAGCACTACTGATGCCTTATTTCTAGTGAGACAGTTGCAGGAGAAATACCTAGCTAAGGATAAACCTCTGTACCTGGCTTTCGTTGACATGGAGAAAGTCTTTGACAGGGTCCCCCGATCCCTTATCTGGTGGTCAATGAGGAAACTTGGGATAGAAGAATGGTTAGTGAGAGCTGTGCGAGCCATGTACAGAGATGCTGCCAGTAAGGTGAGGGTTGGAAATGAGTACAGCAATGAATTCCGGGTAGAGGTAGGGGTCCACCAAGGTTCCGTCCTCAGCCCCCTCTTATTTATCATAGTCCTCCAGGCAATCACAGAGGAGTTCAAGACAGGTTGCCCCTGGGAGCTCCTCTATGCTGATGACCTTGCCCTAATTGCGGAGTCACTATCAGAACTAGAGGAGAAGTTTCAGGTCTGGAAGCAAGGTCTAGAATTGAAGGGCCTTAGAGTCAACCTAGCTAAAACCAAAATCCTAATAAGTAGGAAGGTAGATAAAACACAAACTCCTTCAGGTAGATGGCCCTGCTCAGTATGTAGAAAAGGAGTAGGTAGTAACTCTATAAGATGTACCCGGTGCAAGCTATGGACACATAAGAGGCGCAGCAATATCAAAGGCAAGTTAACTAGCAAGTTAGTTTTTGTTTGTGGCAGATGTTCAGGTGCAATAAAGACTGTAAACAAACAGGAAACAACTTCTATCTCATTCCAGGGTGAAAAACTAGAGCTAGTCGATAGCTTCCGCTATCTGGGCGACCAAGTTAGTAGTGGGGGTGGGTGCGCTGAAAGTGTAGCTGCTAGAATAAGAATAGCCTGGGCAAAGTTTAGAGAGCTCTTACCCCTGCTGGCGACAAAGGGACTCTCACTCAGAGTAAAAGGCAGACTGTATGACGCATGCGTACGAACAGCCATGCTACATGGCAGTGAAACATGGGCTGTAACTGCTGAGGACATACGTAAGCTCGCAAGGAATGAAGCCAGTATGCTCCGTTGGATGTGTAATGTCAATGTGAATACCCGTCAGAGTGTAAGTATCTTGAGAGAAAAGCTGAACATTAGAAGCATCAGTTGTGGTGTGCAAGAGAGACGATTGTGCTGGTATGGACATGTGGTGAGAATGGATGTGGATAGCTGCGTGAAAAAGTGCCACACCCTAACAGTTGAGGGAACCCGTGGAAGAGGTAGGCCCAGGAAGACCTGGGCTGAGGTGGTGAGGCAAGACCTTCGTACATTGGGCCTCACCGAGGCGATGACTACTGACCGAGACCTTTGGAAATGTGCTGTGCGTGAGAAGACCCGGCAAGCCAAGTAAGATCGTTGCCAGTGCCCCTGGACTGGTTCTTGTGCGGGTGGCACATGAGATGCACCATTTTGAGCGTGGCCGTTGCCAGTACCGCCTGACTGGCTCCCGTAGGATTTTCGAGCGAGATCGTTGCCAGTGCCCCTGGACTGGCTTGTGCGGGTGGCACATAAAAGACACCATTTCGAGCGTGGCCGTTTTCGTGCAGGTGACACGTAAAAGCACCCACTACACTCTCTGAGTGGTTGGCGTTAGGAAGGGCATCCAGCTGTAGAAACTCTGCCAAATTAGACTGGAGCCTGGTGTTGCCATCCGGTTTCACCAGTCCTCAGTCAAATCGTCCAACCCATGCTAGCATGGAAAGCGGACGTTAAACGATGATGATGATGATGATGATGATGATATACATATATATGTGAAAGCACATGGTTTAGTGGCTAGGGTGTTGTGCTCACGATTGCAAGATCATGGTTTTGATTCCCAGATCAGGCACTATATAGTGTTCTTGAGCAAAGCGCTTCATTTCATGTCGCTCTGCAATCATTTTCTCATCTGACATGTAGCACAAGGTGTACCTGTACAGGTAATGTCAATTTGATGGAGGAAGCGAGCTTACATGTACAGAAACACTTGATCATGATAAACAAATCATCTATGTGGTTGTTTGTCAAGTAGTCTAATGATTCTGCTAATTCACTCTGCTACATTTTCCCTGTTTTTTAAAATTTTTTTATATAAATACATATATAAAGACAAAGCAACTTACCTGTGTGTTTGTTATGGCTTGAATTAATTTATCTTCAGAAACACTCAGGTGTTTTGTTGAACCATAATCTTCAATGAGATAGATAGCATGGCTTAAGCCACATTGCTTTAAACGAAACTGCATGTAAAGAGAAAAGAAAAAAAAAAGACAGTCACAATTGACATAATTTTCCACAAAAAATGCCCCTAAATTTTTATGTATTTTCTGCTATATTGTCAAGATGTTCAAATGTCAAAAAACATTAGAGTTGGCTTAATGTTAAATATTTGGGTGTTATTCAGATATAGTAAATTTACTCATGATGTGGGAGTTTGTAAAAGAAATATGTAGGTATCATCCCCTTGTCTAACAAGTGAAGGCTGGAAGGACTAACAAGGGAGACTCTATATGGCCACTCAATCTGCTAGATATAACAGACAAATCTCCCTAAAATTCCATTCAACCATTGGACAGTGTAGTTAAAGATGTACAAAAAGAGAGGATGGCCACAGCTGGAATGTCCTTGGTCTGGAGCTATATAACATACAGTTAGAAATACATACAATATAGAATAAAATGTTAAGAAAATGTTTCACAAAATATTTTAAAAAAAGAAAAGATAAAAATCAAGCAAAACAAAGTCCATTATTTTAAGTTTCAGTTCATCTTACATTTTTTACATTTTTGCAGAGTTTCAGTTGATACTCGTTTTTCTGTCTGCATTTGTAGAGCAGCTCATATCTTCAATTGAAAATCTCAGAGCTGTATAAAACATATTTTCAACCAGACACAGCCTTGACTACCATAGCATTCTACTAAAGAAGTGATTTAGCTCTTATCTACTTGGCACTTTCAAAATGTTGAGTATTATAAATCAAGCACTCTTTTAGATTAGAAAATGACAAAAACTAAGTTAAACAAATAACAAAATATAATTAAAGATATAAAAATGAAATTATCATCTCAATCCCTGAAAACTTAGTCTAGAATAAAATAAAAAGATTAAGATATTTTAAAAATAACAATAGTAGCATAAACATACTTTTTGTTCTCGAAACCTGCCATCTACAATACTTCCAGATAAATCATCCATTCGTTTTCTTTCCACAATATAATTTAATACAAGTTCAACTGGTTTTTCTGGAGGGGAAGAAGAAAAAAATTTGGTAACAATCCTGTTCTTAACATCACTTAAGAATCCACCTTAATAGCATCAGTTTTCTGAGTTCAAATGTCGCCAAAGTTGACTTTACCTTTCATCCTTTTGTGGGGTTGATAAAATAAGTATGTGTTGAGCACTGGTGTTGTTGTAATCAATTTACTCCTCTAAAATTGCTGGCATTGAGCCAAAAACTGGAAACTATTATTAGTATCAGATTCACTAATGTAAATCAGTGTTACAATCTTCACTATTGCCAATGCAGTTCTTTTAAATCTATCTTAATCCCTCATATAACCAGTGGCCACAAAGGAGTCATAATCCAGCAGCTGGATGCTCTTTCTATTATTAGCCTCTTTACTGAGTGTACTGGGTGTGTTTTACATGGCACCAGCACTAGTTGAGGCCCACATGATACTTGCAAAACTAAGATATCACTAGACTGAATACAAAAAATATGGAATTTCTAAAAACCATCCTTCTTGCTCAGTCAAAGATTTGAATGTAAGACAGTTAAGATATATAACATTTCTTCTATTACTTAATCTGAGAATAAGTAATAGTGGTTTTTCATATATAGAGAGAGGTCCAGTTCCTACTGTGACATGGTGGCATGTGTGTCTCAATCTTTGAGAGCCATGCCAGCAGAGCATAAGCTCCTCAAGGGTCTCACATGCTGGACAGACCAAAGTATAGAGGCCTGACTAATATGGACCACCACTTCCCAGAGGTGTAAATGGGTTTGTGCGTAGAACCAACACCCTTACCTAGTAATAACCAAAGTTACAGACGCATTAATGATAATTTGAAATCAAAACAGTGGAGAGAAGTTGTTGACGGTCTCTGCACCATAGTGAGTGAAAGGCAAGATAGTTTTCTCCATGCCATGAGGCACACAAGGCTGCAACATGATCTCTCCAACCAGTTATTTTTTTCTACCACTGTTCTGTTGCTGTTCCAGCTTCTCCACCCTTCTTGTCTCCTTTCCTTGTCAATGGTCCTTCACCACTGGCTTTAGAGTGCCCTGCTGCTCTTTCCTCACTCAGGCTGCCACTTCAGTGTCACCATACAATCGCTTTCTTGATCTTGTCTGAGTAAGTGTCTGGCCCAGCTCCAGCATCTCTGTCTAATTTTGTCACTGGTCCTGTTGGTGCTCGTTATCATCTCAATTGTGTCATTTCAGACTCTTTGCAGCCATTTAATGTCAAGTGTTCTCCTTAAGCATGTAAATTGGAAGCTGTCCATTGTTTTTTTCTTCCATTTTGTCACTTTTCAGTTTTCACATCCATGCTGGTTGAATCAAAGTCTTGAACAGCTTCAGCTTCATTTTGCGATTTATATTTTGGCTTCTCCATACCTAAGGAATAATGCCAGACAACAAGCTTATGTGAGAATTGGCAACAACAATATGGAAGACATCAAAGAATTTGTTTATCTTGGGGGCAATAGTCAATAGAGACAGTGAGGAAATGGAGGAGATATGAAGAACAGAATATCCAAAGACCGGAGAACATTCTACGACATAACAATGAAAGTGAAGATAGAGAAAGGGACAAATAAACGTCTGAAGTTAATATACAGGGTGTCCACAAAGTCTGGGTACATGGAGTAAATAAAATCATAACATAAACAATTAAATATAAGAAATAATAATTTCTTAAAGTATGTGTTAATCCCCATATACCCAAACTTTGTTGGACACCCTGTAGTTTATCTTAGGTAAGTTAATGGTTGAACAGTAATTGGCAGGCTGGAGGATGCCTTGAGAGGCACAATGTATGATACATCTTGGTCATGTGTATGAATCATATCCATTATAAGAGGCTAAAATTAATCTCTTCACACAGTTGCCTTCACTGCCACCACCTCCTCCTCCCCCTCCTCCTCCTACTACCAATTAGTACTTGGTGGTAGTAGGAGACTCTGCTCAGTTGCAAACATCCAGACCAGGGGTCCTGCTTTTCAGGGTCCCTCAGTATTTTGATTCCCTGCTTTCAACAGCAGCAACTAAGAATCATCATTTTTTTCAATCTTTTTTCCCCTCCACCTTCGTGCCCTCCCGCTCCTTGGTCTTGGAGATCCTATGGAATGTTATGGATGTTGTCAATCCTCTGGGTAAGCCATAGAAAAAAAAAAAAGGAGCTATGTGATATTGTTTTACTGAAGTGAAAGGAAATTCAGATGAGAACAGAAATCACAATATTTCAATTATTGATTATGTAGACTTTTCAATTTAGTTTTAACCTACAACAAACTTCTTTAATGAAAAACCAAGTATAGAGATAGATAGATAGATAGATAGATAGATAGAGAGAGAGAGAGAGAGAGAGAGAGAGAGAGAGAGAGAGAGGACAGGGAGAGACAAAGCAGAGATAGAAAGAATGAAACAGACATATAAACAAAAAAAAATCACACACATGTGCATACACACTTACACACATGCATGCATGTAACCCCCCCCCCCCCCACACACACACATACATACATCCATATATACATACCATTCTGTGAGTATTTGGATCTTGCTATCCAAAGGAAATCTCCAACATTTAGTTTTCTCAGTATACAGTTTACACCATTCTTGATTAATTCTGTCACAATGGGTTTGGTTGCATTAGACCTGAGTACAGAAAGAGAAACACATCAGTATCACACACATACAGATGTACCCTCCCCCACACACACACATTGGTGGATAAATATTCTTTATATGTGAGGTAACCAGATTGGTTACCCAGGATAGACAGCTGACAACTGTCCTGTTTTCCATTTTTTTCTTTGTACCCATATATGCTTGTGTGACACCATTTTGAGCGTGGCTGTTGATAGTTACCAACGTCGCCTCCCTGGCACGTGAAAAGACATTCGAGCGAGATCGTTGCCAATGCCGATAGACTGGCTCCTGTGCAGGTGGCATGTAAAATACACCATTTCAAGCGTGGCCGTCGCCAGTACTGCCTGACTTGCCCTCATGCCGGTGGCATGTAAAAGCACCCACTACACTCTCGGAGTGGTTGGTGTTAGGAAGGGCATCCAGCTGTAGAAACTCTGCCAAATCAGATTGGAGCGTGGTGTCGCCTCCTGGTCCACCAGTCCTCAGTCAAATTGTCCAACCCATGCTAGCATGGAAAGCGGATGTTAAACGAGGATGATGATGATGATGATGATATATATATATATATATATATATATATATATATATATATACATATAATCACAACTCCATCTAAGAATATCTGAAGAAGAAATTTTATTCCGAAATATCATATCAGACTATAGATAACTAAATTACAACAGGTATACAGTCCATTTTTTGTATTATAGTGCAGTGTTGTACCATTCAAAACATTTTATTCTTTATATCGTTTATTGTGTCTGCTCTGTTTGCAAATATGTTTATACATGTATTCAATGTGTTTGTATGCATGTACTACTACTACTACTACTACTACTACTACTACTACTGCTACTGCTGCTGCAGCAGCAACAGCAAATAAAAATATAAAATAAGCACTTACCCACCATAAAACTCACGGTTATCAACAAGAAGCATAATATCAAACGTGTAGGGTTGTAGTACTAATTCTGGGTTGATAGTGGCTTTCGTAACAACTAAATTTGGACCATCCTCTTCACAAAGGTCAGTTTGGCAGACCTTATTCTCATTATCACCATCATCATCAATGCAGACAACATCATCCACAAGAACAACTTCTTCCCTTCTGATTCATTAACCAAAAAGAAAAAATATATAAGCAATGTTAATTCTCTAAATGAAGTATTAACAGTAACTGCACGATAAACTGTAGTATATTGCCACTTAATTGTGGCTGACCCCTAGGGGTGGATGTTACTGTTGCTTTTAGCCCCAGGAGGACATCTCCTCCAGCTGGCTTATCGACACACGACTGTGTCCTGTTTGCCAAGGGTAGTTATCCCTCTCACCAACATCTGCAGCATGAATGGATCCGGATTTCAGGGTTATTTCCCTTCGTCGGCGTCCGATAGCCGCTGACCTTGGTGAGAGAGACAAAAACCTGGCAATCTTATATCTTCTGAAATCCGGAAATCCGGATCCGTTCGTGCTGCAGATGTTGGTGAGAGGGATAACTACCCTTGGCAAACAGGACACAGTCGTGTGTCGATAAGCCAGCTGGAGGAGATGTCCTCCTGGGGCTAAAAGCAACAGTAACATCCACCCCTAGGGGTCAGCCACACTTAAGTGGCAATATACTACACTTTATCGTGCAGTTACTGTTAATACTTCATTTAGAGAATTAACATTGCTTGTTTTCACCTTTTCGATATCAGTGAAGAATTTCACTTGAAAAGAAGATATAAGATTGCCAGGTTTTTGTCTCTCTCACCAAGGTCAGCGGCTATCGGACGCCGACGAAGGGAAATAACCCTGAAATCCGGATCCGTTCGTGCTGCAGATGTTGGTGAGAGGGATAACTACCCTTGGCAAACAGGACACAGTCGTGTGTCGATAAGCCAGCTGGAGGAGATGTCCTCCTGGGGCTAAAAGCAACAATAACATCCACCCCTAGGGGTCAGCCACACTTAAGTGGCAATATACTACACTTTATCGTGCAGTTACTGTTAATACTTTATTTAGAGAATTAACATTGCTTGTTTTCACCTTTTCGATATCAGTGAAGAATTTCACTGGAAAAGTAGATATAAGATTGCCAAGGTTTTATCTCTCTCATCAAAGATCAGTGGCTATCGGACGCTGACGAAGGGAAATAACCCTGAAACCCGGGTCCGTTCGTGCTACAGATCATGATGGGAGGGATAACTTCCCTTGGCAAACAGGACACAGTAGTGTGTCGATAAGCCAGCTGGAGGAGATGTCCTCCTGGGGCTAAAAGCAACAGTAACATCCACCCCTAGGGGTCAGCCACACTTAAGTGGCAATATACTACAAAAAATATATATATATGTATATAAACAAGATGAACATCACAAAGAGAATGGAGTGCTTTTTTTTTCTTGCATAAAAAATAACAATTATTGATGGAGTGTTAATTTTTCTCATTGATAGAGTTTTACAAAGAGAACTAACAGCACCAACCAAGCAGGATCACTGTCAGAGCAGCGGTCTCGCTTCCGTGCCAGTGGCACGTAAAAAGCACCCACTACACTCTCGGAGTGGTTGGCGTTAGAAAGGGCATCCAGCTGTAGAAACTCTGCCAGATCAGATTGGAGTCTGGTGTAGCCATCTGGTTAGCCAGTCCCCAGTCAAATTGTCCAACCCATGCTAGCATGGAAAGCAGACGTTAAACGATGATGATGATGAACGAAGACCTAATTTTTCATAAAAAGTAATTAACATCTTGATTTTATTTTTCCACTCAGCCAACACCACATCGTCCCTTTTTCAATACAGGCATTGGTTATGGGTTGGATGGTGTGACAAGAACCAACAGGCTAGAAGACTCTACTGAGCTCCAATGTCTGTTTTGGCATGATTTCTACAGCCAGATGTCCTTCCTACTGCCAAGCACTTTTCCCAGCGTGTTAACAATTCTACCAGCTTGCCAACTTGCTCAAAAGAAATATTACCAAATGTTGATATTTACTTAGAGTTTTGTCCAAGAAATTTATCCAGATTGGAAGAATTTTCTTTGATTGGTGAGAATTTTCTGGCATTTGAAACAGAGTTAAGAACTGTGAACGTTTCACATGTTGCAGGTGGAATTGATGTGGTACTGCTAGGTTCATCACCAGATAGAAAAGGCACAATGCTTTCGGTGTCTTGTGCTGACTGAGAAAGTTTTGAGGCCAATGATTGCCCAGAATCTGTCAAAGAGTATCTGGAGAATAGGAATAAGAAAATAAGAACAAAAAGAGAAGATAAAACAAAAAAAAAGAGAAGATAAAACAAAAAAAAAGAGAAGATAAAATAAGATGAGGAAAACAGTAAGTAGAACCATGTTGGTAAGATCTTACAAGGTAAATCATCATCATTTCATTATAATTTTTACATCCACTTTCCCATGTTTGCATGGGTCAGATGGAATTTTGTTTAGGGTGGGTTTTCTACATCTGGATGCTGTTCCTGCTGCTAACCCTCACCTGTTTCCAAGCAAGGTAATATTTTTGCAGAAGATGGGGAATGAAGGACACCGCTTGCATGCAGGTGACATTTGTTTACAGCTATCACATGATATTAAGGCAAGGAGACACACACACACACACACACACACAACAGGCTTTCAGTTTCTACCAAATCCACTCATAAGGCTTTGGTTAACTTGAGGCTATAGTAGAAGACACTTTCTCAAGGTGGGATTCAACTCAGAACAGTGTGGTTGGCAAGCAAACTTCTTACCACACTGCCATGTCTGCACCTACTAAATCTAAATTGAAAATAAAAGATGCCATGTCATCGACTCTTGGTGTATACTGTGCAAAATTTTTATCTAGGTGCAGGAGTGGCTGTGTGGTAAGTAGCTTGCTTATCAGCCAAATGGTTCCAGGTTCAGTCCCACTTCGTGGTATCTTGTGAGTGGATTTGGTAGACGGAAACTGAAAGAAGCCCATCGTATATATGAATGTATATATATGTGTGTATGTATGTTTGTGTGTCTGTGTTTGTCCCCCTAGCAATGCTTGACAACTGATGCTGGTGTGTTTATGTCCCCATCACCTAGCCGTTCGGCAAAAAAGACTGACAGAACAAGTACTAGACTTACAAAGAATAATTCCCGGGGTCAGTTTGTTTGACTAAAGGCGGTGCTCCAGCATGGTCACAGTCAAATGACTGAAACAAGTAAAGGGTAAAGGAGTACAGTTCCCAAGATATTAAAGCAGATATTTCCAAACTGTTTGTTGTGGCACTTCAGTGTGTCACTAATAATCTCCAGGTACGCCTTACAGAACTAAGTCAAATCTGAAGAATTTTTGTGAATATTGTTTCTCAGATCAATATTCATAAAATTTTTATATCAGATATACTTTGAAGTATATCTGAGATATACTGTGATAAGGTATTTAATTATTCATTAGTATTGTTAATTTTTGTGTCTGGTTAACAAAAGCAAATTAATGTGTTGTGAACCATTTTTAAACATTGTGCTATCACTGTGGTAAGTTTGGAAAGCTCTGCTATATATATATATTTCGTTTTTGGATTTGGTTTGCAAGATTTTAACGGTGAGTGTGTTAAATTTTAAGGCACGATAAGAAAATGACTCTCCCCAGACACAACAGTATATATATATATTCATATATATATACACACACACACATATATACATGTACCTCTTCGAAACGCTTAGTTTTAGAATGGTGGCAGCTGATGAAGGAAATGTTCTCTATGTGGCCTGTGTGTTTTCTGTACTGCGTTTATCATTTTGTCCACACTTTTGTGCTACGTCCTGTACCCAGATATGCATCTATATATACAGGTAGATGTAGGTATGTACATACATGTACGTATATACGCATATACTCATATATTATTTGTATTATCTATATATATATATATATATATATATATATATATATATATATAAGTCCAACCCATGCCAGCATGGAAAACGGATGTTAAAAGATGATGATGATGTATATATATCATCATCATCATCATCATCATCGTTTATGTATATATACAATGGGCTTCTTTAATCTTTGTCAGCCGAATCCACACACAAAGCTTTGATCAGCCCAAAGCTATAGTAGATGACACTTGCCCAAGATACCAGGCAGTGGAACTGAACCTGTAGAATCACGTGGTTGGGAAGAAAACTTCTTACCACATAGCTATGCCTGCACCTAGGATGGGCTTCTTTCAATTTCCATCTACCAAATCCACACACAAGGCTTTAACAACCCTAGGGCTATAATAGAAGACACTTGTCCAAGATGCCATGCAATGGGACTAAACTCAAGATTGCATAGTTGAGTAGTAAGTTTCTAAACTACAAAGAAAGAAAGATAGCATGGTCAAACCTCAACTACCTCAACGACCATGTTGTTGTTGCTGCTGGCACTCCATCGCTTACGAGGTCGAGGGTTCCAGTTGATCCGATCAATGGAACAGCCTGCTCATGAAATTAATGTGCAAGTGGCTGAGCATTTCACAGACACGTGTACCCTTGCCGTAGCTCTTGGGGATATTCAGCGTGACACAGATTGACAAGGCTGACCTTTTGAATTACAGGCACAACAGAAACAGGAAGTAAGAGTGAGAGAAAGTTGTGGTGAAAGAGTACAGCAGGGTTTGCCACCATCCCCTGCCGGAGCCTCGTGGAGCTTTAGGTGTTTTCGCTCAATAAACACTCACAACGCCCGGTCTGGGAATCGAAACCGCGATCCTATGACCGCGAGTCCACTGCCCTAACCACTGGGCCATTGCGCCTCCACCTCAATGACCATAGGTAGCATGGAAACACACAATAGTAATATTGATTAATTGGAAGCAAGACCTAGACTTTGTTGGATTAAAGATTCCTAGATTTCAAATCTTTTGGCAAACTGTGTTTCTCAAATCTGTTTTAGTTCAACCTGTAAGCACAGACCTGATCCCATAAAAATAGGTATATGTTAGGTGAGTTTGGGGTGGGTATGGTAGTAAAACGCAATGCTTACCTTGCAGGGCTGTTTTGTTTTACAACAAGTTCTTTCTTTATTAGATTTCTGACTGAGGACCAAGCAGTGTAGTAAGAATCTCCCACCTGCAAGATAAAAGATAAAGTCTACTGAAGAACTGCAAACAAGTTTAAGAACTATAGAGGAGCCATGATACTGTTGTTTGTTTGTATGTGCAATGTAATCTTATATTATAAAAGAGAAGCAGATCTACATCTATCTGTCCGTCACAACATCTATTAGAGGGAAGAATGGGAGGAATCAAAATATACATCACAACGTATGCTTAGAAGAGGAGGAGAAAAAGTTGTTGTTGAGACAGAAATACAGAGAGAGAGAGAGAGAGAGAGAGAGAGAGAGAGAGAGAGAGAGAGAAGAGAGAGAGAGAGAGAGAGAGTGTGAAAGATAGACAGGTAGGTAGTGTTGTGACCATAGTAACTTCCAGGTTTTCATTAAAACCACAGGAATGTTAAGTGTAAGTCTGTCAATACAATGTGACACAGCGTCAGAAAGAAAAAAGACTTTCATTATATAACAATATAGTTATTTTTTGGTTGTTTGTGTAGTTCATTGCTAAAGATGTGGTTGATACAAAAACCAAATACAAAACAAAAATCCATCATCATCATCCTCAACAAAAACAACATTTTATGTCTGCTTTCTATACCGGCATGAGTTAGATGGGTCATCACAATCAGCGCCAGTTCTTATTTGGAGTTAGTATTCTCTTCCTGCCATGCGATGGAGTGCCATGACATGTTCATACTATCTCCTTTTTGGCTTGGTTTCTACATCTGGATATCATTCCTATTACTAACCGCTTTACACAATGCACTGGGTATATTTTGCTGTGGCATCAGCACTAGTGAGGTTGCCTTGTACCCTGTAAGACTGAAGAGTCTTCACTACACTATGATGTGTTAGTTTGCTCAAGGCAATGTGACTGAGAAAATGAATAGAAGAGACAGACAAAAGGACTAGAGTGGGTGGGTGAAGAGAACAAGAATATGATGGTAAAAACAGAGTGATTGAAGTGAGGTGGAAGCAAAGGACAGTAATAGAAGTGGACAATGGTAAAAGTGAAGGACAGTTAGTTATACTAAATCCCTTCAAATTCTTGCTTAGTTAATATGGTTGGTCCACATTACTTCATAAGGAGCATAGAGCTGGTTTCCTGGTTTCTCTGGTACATATATCCCTCCCTGGATGGGACGCTAGTTCATTGCAGGATTACTCATTTTTACCAGCTGAGCAATGTGAACACAATGCATCGCCAGGTCCAAGAATTGAAACCACAATCTTACGACCATGAGTCCAACACCCTAACTATTACACCATGTGCTTTCACATTTATTTAATATGAAAATTTCGAAGGCTGGATAAGTATTGACATGAATCTCAATCATCTATCTAACTGAAGCCGGCAGACAAAGCAGAAGTAAAATGATGATGGAGACAGTGTATTTCATTAGAAATATGGTCATGAATGGTTTAATCATTTTCCCTTCTCTTTATTATCTCCCTAATTCAATAAATAACTTAAGAAATTACTTACTGACTTAAATGATGTCTCACTTAGTGGCTGGGCTTCACGAATCAGTTCTTCTTTGGTCATGCATTCCTGGAAGAAAAGGCATCAAGAAATATATATTATTATCGTTATTATTAAAACTTTGCCTTTCACTCTTTCAAGGTTGATAATATATGTACCAGCTGAGGCTTAACTCCAACCCCAAAATTGCAGGCCTTATGCCGGAACTTGAAACAACAACAATGATGCCGCAGCCACCACCGCCACCGCCACCACCACTACTACTACTACAATTTTTATTACTTTTAAGGTGTTGAACTAGTAGAAGTGTTAACATGCAGAATTGTTAACAGAATTGTTAAAATCGTTAAAGGGCGGCGAACTGGCAGAAACGTAAGCATGCAGGGTGAAATGCTTAGCGGTATTTCGTCTGCTGTTACGTTCTGAGTTCAAATTCTGCTGAGGTCAACTTTCCCTTTCATCCTTTCAGGGTCGATAAATTAAGTACCAGTTATGCACTGGGTCGATATAATCGACTTAATGTGTTTGTCCCCTCTATGTTTAGCCCCTTGTGGGTAATAAAGAAATAAGAATTGTTAACATGCAGGGCATAGTGCTTAGCAACATTTTGTCTATCTTCTCTTTCTGGGTTCAAATTCTGCCAGGGCTGACTTTACTTTTGTCCTTCCAGGGTCGATGAAATAAGCATCAGTTGAGCTTTGATGATGATGATGATGATGATGATGGAGGACGTTTGTAGTGGTGGTGACACAAACAATAATGGTGTGTGAGAAGACATATAAGTAAGCAGACATATAATATAAAATGTCTGATCTGATCCCATATGCTTTTCTCTAACTCTACTATGTTGTTATTGAGGTGTTAGTGATTACACATATCAGAGATAATGTTTGTTTGTACTTGGAGAAAGAATTTGGCTAATGGTTCCAGGCACAGCTGTATGGTTAAGTAATGTGCTTCACAGCCATTGACTGGTTTGAGGTTTGATCCATCTAAAACAATGGTTCCCAAACTTTTTTGGGGCTGCCACCCCCTAGACACCCGGGCCACATTCCTAGCGCCCCCACCCCAACTAATCATCACAAACACAAACCTCTTTCTGAAGCAAATTCAAAGCAACAGTATTTCACAAATAAAACATAACCTAATGAACCCATTTTAAAAATTGTTTTTACATGATTCACCACCCCATAATTGCCTCCATTTTTACATGAATCGTTACCCTGTTATTGCCCCACTTTTCTTCAAAGCCCCCTTGGAACTTTCTACCACCCCCAGGGGATCAATACTGCCCACTTTGTGGACCACTGATCTAAAATAACAAGGCAAAGGCACTTAGATTCAATGTATAGGTGCAGGCATGGCTACGTGGTTAAGAAGCTTGCTTTGTAACCACATGTTTTGGGTTCAGTCTCACTGTATGACACCTTGGATAAATGTCTTTTACTATAGTTCTGGGCTGACCAATGCATTTCAAGTGAATTTAGCACTCAGAAACAGAATGGAAGCTTGTAGTACGTCATCATCATCATTATCATCATTTAATGTCTGTTTTCCATGGCGGCATGGGTTGGATGGTTTGAGTAAAGCTGGTAAGGCCAGGGCCCTCACCTGGTTCCTTGTCTGTTCTGGCATGGTTTCTGGCATGGTCTCTGGGTGCTTTTTCTTTGGCACCAGCACCAGTGCTTTTAATGTGGCACCGATATGATTGCTTTTTATGTGACACCAGCACCAGTATCAATTCTGCTGTGGTAGATGGATCTATGTATATGGGTGTGTGTCTTTGTGTTTGTCCTCTCACAACTACTTGATAACCAGTATTGGTTTGGTAAAAGAATTTAGCAGAAGAAATCATTAGAATAAGTACCACACACAAAAAAAAAGCAATAGAGTGGATTTGCTTGACTAAATCCCTCAAGGTGGTGCCCCAGCATGGCCACAGTTCAATTACAGAAACAGGTGAAAGATAAAAGATATTTGACAAAAATCATTGAGGGTGTAGTAACGCCATGCGCATGCGTAGTCTCACGCATGCATGGAATTCAACAACCAAGCTTTCCCGCTTTGATCGATCTCTTTCTTGCTGGCCAGCGATTGAGCAAGGACGTGTCTAGCTGTCTCTCCATCTTTCGAACTCACGCTAGACAGCTCACATCAATATACCAACGTCCCAACAACCATGCCTCACACACAGAAGGTGCCTCAACAAACAAGATTAAAGATGTATATTTTCCACCATAAATAAATATTGTTGAGTTGATAGTCTGGAGTTCAGCGTTCCGTTCAAATTCCTAATTTAATATAGGAAAGTCAGGTGTACATCTAATGATGTATAACCCACTTTCCTATAAGGGCATAACACCAGCATGGCTACAGTCCAATGACTGAAAGCATTAAAAGAAATAAAAGAAGTAATGCTTACCTTCTGACTTCTGAACAGAGTTAGTAAGACTGCATAAGCACCAGAACGATATTTGGGAACATATGCCTTTGTTTTAGAGCCACTGATAGACTGCAATGAAAACCATTATCATATGAAACAATATGACATGTAAAGTTTAGCTTGTGATGTAATGTGTGTTAGATCTCATTTAAGTCACAACATGCAATTCATAACAACATACAGCTCACAACAAAACAACTCAAAATACAACTCATTATACAACAAAGACCTATATCACTATTATTCAATTTACAACTCACAACATAACATATAATCTACAACATTCTATACAACTCACAACACAATATTCACCTCACAATACAACATACAACTCACAGCACAGTATACAACTCACAACAGAACACACCATTCTCAACACAACATACAACTCACAACACAGCATACAACTCACAATATAACATATCACTCACAACAGAACATACCATTCACAATGTAATATACAACTCATAGCACAGTATACAACTCACAACACAGGATACAACCCACAACATAATACACCACTCACAGTATGGTATACAACTCACAACACAACACAATCCATGACTCACACAGGATACAACTCACAACACAATATACCACTCAAAACACATTACACAACTCACAACACATTATACAACTCACAACACAACATACAATCCGTTATACAACATAGAACCCACAATGCAACATGTAACTTACCAAACAAAAAAAACAACCATACAATATATATCCATACAATGACATTACTATACAACTTCCAACACACAACATAACACATAACCCACAACACAATATACATCTCACACAATACATCTGTAACAAATCACAATCCAACACAACACAACACTGTTCCAACACACAAAAAAAAGCAGTTTGGTAAAAGTCATCTTCAGTTTCTTGTTTCTATTTTGGCTTTTTTTAAAAATTTAACTACCTCTGTCACTCAAATAAGATTATGTTTTGTTTATTGTTGTTTCTTTTTTATTAATACTATGGGTGCCCTGAAGGTCCCCTTCACTCTATTATTGGTATTGCTGTTAGTAGTATTACTGTAATATTACCTATAAGTTAAGGTGGCGAACTAGCAGAAACGTTAGCATGCTGGGAAAATGCTTAGCGATATTTCATTTGTCGTTACATTCTGAGTTCAAATTCTGCTGAGGTTGACTTTGTTTTTCATCCTTTCGGGGTCAATAAATTAAGTACCAGTTGTGTACTGGGGTCGATTTAATCGACTGGCCCCTCCTACAAAATTTTGGGCCTTGTGTCTACAGTAGAAAAGAATATTACAGATTTACGCTTGCATTCCCTGGAATCTGATAATTTGATTGGTGGAAAATAATGTACATCGTATACCTAGAATATTCAGAAAAATCTAACAGGAATTTATTGTATCCTACCCAATGACATTTGGTCTGCAGCATTAATGATTCTGCCAGTCTGTCATCCATAATCATCATCATCATCATTGTTTAACGTCCGCTTTCCATGGGTTGGATGATTTGACTGAGGACTGGTGAACCAGATGGCTACACCAGGCTCCAATCTGATTTGGCAGAGTTTCTACAGCTGGATGCCCTTCTTAACGCCAACCACTCCGAGAGTGTAGTGGGTGCTTTTACGTGCCACCGGCACGAAGGCCAGTTAGGCATGCTCAAAATGGTGTATTTTACGTGCCACCTGCACAGGAGCCAGTCCAGCGGCACTGGCGTGGTTAATAATAATAATAATGATAATAATAATAATAATAATAATAATGATAATAATAATAATAATAATAATCCTTTCTACTAAAGGTACAAGGCCTGAAATTTTTGGGAGCGGGTAAGTCAATTACATTGACCCAGTGATTCACTGGTACTTAATTTATTGACCCCGAAAGGCTGAAAGGCAAAGTTGAGCTCAGCAGAATTTGAACTCAGAACGTAGCAACAGGCAAAATACCACTAAGCATTTCATCATCCAGCATGTTAACAATTCTGCCAGCTTGCTGTCTTTAATAATAATAATAATAATGATAATAATAATAATAATAATAATAATAATATGGTTTCTTAAACATTCACTTGAACAAAACTGTACAAATCCAAATATATGGTACCCTAGGCATAACACCTACATGAACTTCTAACTTGTTGTCTCTTGAGGTCTCTGGGTGAGACTTGGATCCAACTTGTACAAATGCAAAACAAAAGTCAAACATAAAATAATAATAATAATAATAATAGTAATAATAATAATAATAATAATAATAATAATAATAATAATAATAATAATAATAATAATAATAATAATAACAATAATAACAACAACAACAACAGCTAATAAAATGAATGAATGAATGAATGAATAAATGAATGAATGAATAGAAATGAAGCACAAACTTTTATGGATGTTAAACTATCAATTTGGGGGACAACAGATGGAGGAGCGTCTTTTCCTCCACCCCCTCCTTCTTCTCCTCCTTCATCTTCTTCTGTGTCATTTTCATCTGAGCTGCTAATAGTGTGAACTGCCAGCCTAGAACACAGTTCAAGTTTCTCATCAGTACTGGGATTCTGGGTCGTTTTAGTTACATTTTCCGGTCTCGACGTCCCACTTTCAGCATCAAACATTTCGGATATTTCCATTCCTAGGGAATCAAAACAACACAGAGAAATTTAATGAATAAGAATAAATAGATAAATAAATACGTAAATCTAATGAAAAGAAAGACTACTGGAACCCTCAAACCGATATAGTGCCAGTTAATATGTTGGAAATAAGTAAACCTACATTAATAGGCACGGCACATAAAAGACACCATTTCGAGCGTGGCCGTTTTCATGCGGGTCACACGTAAAAGCACCCACTACACTCTCTGAGTGGTTGGCGTTAGGAAGGGCATCCAGCTGTAGAAACTCTGCCAAATTAGATTGGAGCCTGGTGTAGCCATCTGGTTTCACCAGTCCTCAGTCAAATCGTCCAACCCATGCTAGCATGGAAAGCGGACGTTAAACGATGATGATGATGATGATGATGATGAACTATGGTATAGGTACAGGTGTGGCTGCATGCTAAGAAGTTTGTTTCCCAGTCACATGACTCAGGGTTCAATCCCACTGCATGGTATCTTGGGCAAGTGTTTTCTGTGATAGGCCTGAGATGACCGAAGCCTTGTAAGCAGATTAGGTAAACAGAAACTGAAAGAAGCCTGTCATATGTGTGTGTGTATGATCATGAAACCAGCACTGGCCACCAGTCCTCAAGCCTCCATTTGTGTGCAGGTATGTGTTTGAATGTGTGTGTATGTGTGTGATCATTTTATAGGCACAGGTGTGGTATAGGTACAGGTGTGACTGTGTGGCAAGACGTTTGTTTCCCAGTCACATGGCCCAGGGTTCAATCCTACTGCATGGTGTGTGTGTGTTGCTGTCTCTCTGCCTTGACATTGTGTGATAATTATGAATGTCACCGTCACGCAAGAAGTGTCTTTTGTTTCTAATTCCTTATCACGTTAAGGAGAAATGTTACCTTAGTTGTAAACAGGAGAGGGTTGGTGATAGGTAGAGCATCTGGTCGTAGAAAATCTGCCTTATCAAAATTCTGCCTGACCCATCTAAGCATGGAAAAAGCGGATGTAAAAACAATGATGATAACGATGATGACTTTATGTCTCTGTTTAATCATCATACTGTTTGCCAACCAACAACTAATTAATTACAAACACCCAATCACTGCATTGATCACTGAATTCTGTATCAGTTCCACTTCAGTTACTCAGATAACAGAATTTACACTAGTGTAAACATTCTTGTTAATAGAGTTCTTATGACCATGTAATATTACACATTGACAACTGTAACATCACTGACACCAGCACTAGCATCATCTTCACCACCAACAGCAGCATCACCACCACCATCATCATTGTCATTATCAATCTTACCACTATCATCATCATCATCAACATTGCTGAAGACAGCAAATGGTAGAATAATTAGCGAGTCAGAAAAAGATATTTAGCAGCATTTCTTTTGACACTTTATGTTCTGAGTTCAAATTCTTATTTCTTTATTGCTCACAAGGGGCTAAACATAGAGGGAACAAACAAGGGACAGACAAAGGGATTAAGTCGATTACATCGACCCCAGTGCAAAAGGATGAAAGGCAAAGTCAACCTCGGCAGAATTTGAACCCAGAACGTTAACGGCAGACGAAATACCACTAAGCATTTCGCCCGGCGTGCTGACAATTCTGCCAGCTCGCAGCCTCTGAGTTCAAATTCTGCCAAGGTCAACTTTACTTTTCATTCTTTCAGTGTTGACAAGACTAGTACTTATTGAGCACTGGGGAAGGAAGTGGGAGGGTCAATGTACGTGATCCACCCTTTCTCTTAAAATTTCTGGCCTTGAGCCAACATTTGAAATCATTAAGGAACTGAGCTAGCAGAGTTGTTAGCACATTGGACAAAGTGCCTAACAGCTTTTCTTTTGGCTCTTTATGTTCTGAGTTCAAATTCTGCCAAGGTCAACTTTGCCTTTTATCCATTCAGGGTTAATCAAATAAGCACCAGTAGAGTACTGTAGGGGTCGGTTTACTTGACTTAGCCCCCTCCCTTAAAACTGCTGGGGCTTCAGTCAGTAAGGCAGCGAGCTGGCAGAATCTTTAGTACATTAGACTAAATGCTTGTTGATATTTCTTCTGGCTCTATACGTTCAGAGTTCATATTCCACCAAGGTCAACTCTGCTGGTCATCCTTTCAGGGTCGATAAAATAAAGTCCAGTCAAGCACTGGGATTCATGTAATCGACTTAATCTTTGCCTAAAATTGCTGGCTTTGTGCCAAAATATAAAATCATTATTACTACCACACTTATTTTCCTTACCTTATATGCTGTGGCTACAATAGTGAACTAACACACTACCAACACATGAGATGTGGCTATGTTTATGAACTACCAATTACTTCTTGAGGTACGGCTATGTTTATTATCAACTCTGAGAAGTGGTTATATTATTGAACTGTCAATACTTGAAATGTGACTATATTCATTATCAACTCATAAGGTGTGGTTATTAATGAACTGTCAATTCTTGAAGGGTGGCTACAATCATTAATAATTCATGATGTCGCTACATTATCAAACTGTCAATTAATTCTTGAAATGTGATTATATTCATTATCATGTCATGAAACGAGGTTACACTAGAAAGCAAGAAACTCAATAGGTGTGGTTATATTAATGACCACTTCATGTGGTGAGGTTACATTAGCGAATAACTTGTGTTGTATTTAATTTAGTGTTTTATAAACTTACGAGATATTATTTCATATCTGTTTACTGTTACTGTAAGTCTTGTATGATACAAATCTGCCTGACAGTGCAAATATGAATGGGTGCTGAAAAGTTTCTGGCTTTGGGTAAAGAAAAATACAGGAGAATCAGTTAATTGGGATTTTATTTAACATATTCCCCTCTTAGATTCACACTTATTTATTGCAGTGGTCCTTCACTTTTCCTAAGCCATGTAAAAGAACTTGGAAGGTTGGGCCTCCAACCAAGCCTTTTGTGAAACCCTTAGAGCCAGGAACTTTTCAGCACACCATCGTATCTCTGAGTCCAAGACCACTTGAAATTGCCTGAATTAAAACAGTTTTGTTTGAATGTTGTTTTAAAGTAAGTTATGAACTTTGCTAATCTGAAAGCAAAAACTTTAATTCCTTACTCTATCATTTGTTTACGTTCTGTAATGTCTTCAATTACAAAATGAACAACTAGCTGTAAAAACTTCCCGCAACACAATATAACAATGTATGAAAGTAAACATGGAAATATGGATGTAAAATTAAAAAACTGCACGGCATAGGAGTGGCTGTGTGGTATGAAAAATTCTAAGAGGCAAATGCCTTAATTTATGACTTTTTATGTACGAGGTTCATAGCCTCAATGTGAAAATTTAATTTTAAAAGAACAGTGTTATAGAGAAGCAAAGCTCAGCGGGCGGCTTTTGCCTTCTCTCATTATACCATCATATTTATCATCCATTTCATCTCATTAATGTGTTCGTCTAGCCTGCAGCTACTCTGTATATTGCCTTTATGGCAAATCAAATGAAATAAAGTAGCTTGCTTACCAACCACATGGTTCCAGGTTCAGTCCCACTGCATGGCACCTTGGGCAAGTGTCTTCTACTATAGCCTCGGGCCAACCAAAGCCTTGTGAGTGGACTTGGTAGACGGAAACTGAAAGAAGCCTGTCGTATATATGTATATATATATATATATATATATATATATATATATATATATACATGTGTGTATGTGTGTGTGTGTATATGTTTGTGTGTCTCTGTTTGTCCCCCAACATCGCTTGACAACCGATGCTGGTGTGTTTACATCCCCGTAACTTAGCGGTTTGGCAAAAGAGACCGATAGAATAAGTACTAGGCTTACAAAGAATAAGTCCCGGGGTCAATTTGCTTGACTAAAGGCGGTGCTCCAACATGGCCACAGTCAAATGACTGAAACAAGTAAAAGAGTAAAGAGAGGGAAGAAGTTTTAGACAGACTATCAGAATGAAAATATGAGAGAGTTGTTTCGTTATTTTACTATCAAAACAAGTCTTACCTGTCTCAGCTGAGTGTTGAGCAATCTTCTCATCAATCATCTCACAAACCTTCTTCCCTACAAAAGATTTGTTTATCAACAGGTTATACCTATCAAGAATATCAGGGCTGGATACGGAGGGTTTAAATGCTAAAGGTTAAGAAGTAAGATAGGTTTGTACCATCTGCACAGGATTGGTACCATTGGATCATAATAAACTACATGTGACCATAGTTGAGATTTTAAAATTAGTTTACTCCTACTTTGCTAGAATAAGGCATGAGATGCAACTTCCTATGTGGAACTCTTGTGGGAGTTTTTCAAAGTAGTACTCATGTGTTCTTGCTAGATAGTCAGTGACTCAATGCTGGGTTCATCCATCTTTTTGCTTGGTTTTGTCTTTGTCCTGTTATGTCAGGGCCTCTAGTAATCCTTCTAACCAGGCTATGTAAAATGGTGCTCTGGATTACATGTTACCAGTAGTTCTCAGTGACTTGACATGTGTATGCATGTATGTGTGTACATAAATGCCCCAATTTTCTCTTGTCACTCTATCAGCAAAATGGTGATACGATGTTTACATTCCTTGTTGATATTAGGACCAGTCTGTCTATGCTTTCAAAAAGTAGCAGAATAAAAAAAAAATTGAGAAACAGGTAAGGGTTGGTGAAAGGAAGGGCACACAGCTGTAAAATGGTGCTTCAAATCCTTGTTCAGCCCATGCTAGCATGGAAAAAGGGCATTATACAAAAGAGTAGTACAAGGCAAGCAAAGTAGGATGTTCATAGTTTTTCTTAAAAATTATTCACAGCTAGCTTAAAAGCTGTCCGATACAGTGGCTTTTAAGCTTGCTCTTGTGGCAGGCTCTTCATTGGGCCTTGGGCCCAACAATGACACTTCATGCGTTGAGTACATATTAAATTTTATTAAACTTGACCAATATTTTTCAAGCAATGAACAATTTTCATCAAAACAATGATATAATTTGTCGACTTGGAACTTATTGCAAAGCAGCATGATAAACAACATTTGTTGTCTTCCCATTCAAGGGGTCAGTACAATCTTTTTTTTATCTAACCTCTTTCTTTCTCTCTGTTGATTGTTTTCAACCATCACTATCACAAGTACCACCACCATCGCCACCACAACTGTCATACACACACCATTCAAACTTCTGACGCCACCACCATCAATACCTTTGACTTTGCTACCTTCCCCTCTACCACCATCACCAGTGTCTTTCACATTGCTTACTATCATCGTCATCCCTGACCGCCTCAGCTACCAAAACCACCACCATCGCTGCCGTTCTTGCCTCTATCACAACTACAACTCATACCATTACTATCACCCTGTTACCATCACAACCGTCTCTATGCCTACTATTACTCTCAATCTAACATGAGATATAGTAGAAGTGTCATTGAATAGTGAGAGAGAGGGGGGATCAAAGTGTGACACACTGATACACAGAAATTCGTTTTGGCATTTATTATCAAAGATGCAAAATACATTAACATGGTTTGAACTTGAGATAAAAAGAGAGTTGATTGTGAACACAGTTTGCTGGGAATTTATGATTCTATTCTAAGATAAAAGAATGAATAAAAAAATGCAAAATACAAACCAAAGTTTTCTAAAATGAGACATTCATTACCGCTTCTTAGAGGGAGAGGATATTTCTTTAATGAATTTATGGCCTACAAAACAGAACAAGAACAGAATGAGTTAGTTAATTTGAAGAATAGAATTTTTGTAGATGAAAAAATTACAAAGAAAATTAAAGAAAATTAACAAAGAACCAAAGGGTGTATCAGTTTCTAAGTGTATGGCTTTCAATATAGAAATGTACCTGGTGGACAAAAAAAAAAATGTATGAAAAATGTAAAGGAACTTGTTTTTCTTAACTGTATAGCATTTGAACTGGCCATATCCGGCCCAAATATTCTACCTTTTTTATACTCAGACTGGCCAGATCTGACATCTCACACCTACACTACAATGTTATTCTAGAAATAAATGACGACACCACTGAACTCTTGAAGCTATAAGATAATGCATGATCAATTCAAATTAATGTGAATCATCATCATCATCATCATCATCATTTAACGCCCATTGTCCATGCTGGCATGGGTTGGATGGTTTGACCAGGGCTGGTAAGCTGGAAGGCTGCACCAGACTCCAGTCTGATTTGGCATGGTTTTTCTACGGCTGGATGCTTTTACTAATGCCAACCACTCTGAGAGTGTAATGGGTGCTTTTATGTGCTACCAGCACGGGTGCTTGTGGCAAATTTGTGTGATACCAGTATCTGCCATAACTGTGATTTTGCTTGACTTGATGGGTCTTCTTCTTAAGCATGACATAATGCCAAAACTCTCGATCACTGCCACTGTGAGGCCCAATGCTTGAAACGAACTCAGCCACTTTGCCTCTTTGCATTGTTTGACGGAAGAATCTGAATGTTTATCTTGTTGTTTGTGCATTGCATAAAATGCAAGGTCATTGTTCATATAAATGCTGCCATTGTTTACAATCTGCCACAAAAACATGTCCAGCTATTGAGCTGTTCATTGTTCAAAGGACCAAAGGAAATATTACCATCTTTGGTAACAGAAAGAACACCTGGCTGTAGAAAATCTGCCTCAGTAAGTTTCATGTCATCCATGCTAGCATAGAAAATGTGGATGTTATAATGATGATGATGATGATATGTATAGATCATTTTATCATTTTTAATATTCATTTTCCTTTTGTTAAACACAGAGTGTTGTGTATGAACCTATATGTATGTGTGTGTGTGTTTGCATGCATATGTATGCATGTGTTTGTATTAGTATGCCATGTGCTTGTCTGTTGTGTGTGCATGTATGTATATGTGTGTTCATCATATATTCTAGTTGATTACTATGTGTTAATCAATATTTCAAGAATTCTTAATAATGTCCAAATTAACAGAACTGCTCAATTCTTGCCATCATCAAACACACATACACACACACACAAAAGTGCAGACACACATTCACAAATTCAGATAGCCAAAAATACACATACAGGTAACTAAACATGCAGATACAAACAACTGCACATGCATATGCAGCTAACCACACAAACGTATATGGAGAACTATGCATACACACACACACACACACACACACACACACACAATCACACATATATACACACAACCACATAAACATACACACATACAACTACATATGCAATCATGCAACCACACATTAATGGATCTTTGTTGTTTGTCTATGAGTATTCAGTTGTTTGATATCAACTGAATTATCTGCTCCTAAATTAACATGTAAGTGAATGAGTAGTCCACAGACATGTGCACCTTTCAGGCTTCTATACAGTTTCCTTCTACCCAATATCATTCACAATGTATGAGTCAAACCAAGGCCAAAGAAAATGACATTTGCCCAAGATGTCACACAATGGGATTGAAATTGGGATCTTGTGGTTGTGAAGCAAACTTCTTAACACTTCAGCCATACTGTGTCTACAACTACACATACAAAATATGAAAATATGAAATGTGGGACAGAATGTGAAAATATGAAATGTGGGACAGAAGAACCACAAAGGAACATATGGAAAGATAAGGGAAAAAATCACACGCAACGGACGCTGACATGCTTGACCCCTCATCAGTTATTGATCAAGTATCATTATAATTTCGACACCTTTCAGTAATGTTGTTCAATTTGGCAGTGTCGGTAACATAGGCTGTTGGGGTATAAATGAGTGTACATAATAGACAAAAACATGCATGGAGAAAATAATGTATAATAACAAGAAAATAAAGTATAATAACAAGAAAAGACAAAGTCACACGACTGAATGGTAAACAGGAAAAATTATGAGAAGGGAGAGCATACAAACAGGAGTGGCTGTGTGGTAAGTAGCTTGCTTATCAAACATGGTTCCAGGTTCAGTCCTACTGTGTGGCACCTTGGGCAAGTGTCTTCTACTATAGCCTTGGGCCAACCAAAGCCTTGTGAGTAGATTTGGTAGACGGA
>NC_142930.1:147353343-147375843 GCF_046866305.1 Octopus bimaculoides
ATGTAAGGTGTGTGGGAGGTATTTGTGAATGGGGGTATATGTGGGTTATGTGTGCAAGGGTGTGTATGCTTGGGTGTGTGTGTGTGTGTTTGCGTGATTGTTAGCGTGTGTGTGTATGCGCAAGTGTGCGTGTGTATGTCGTTTGTATAAGTGTGTGGGCGAGTCTGAGCGTGTAAGTGCATGCATGTGTTGTGTGTGTGTGGTGTGTTGGGTGTAGGTGTGTTTACATGTGTGTGTATGGGTGCGTGTATTTTTTGTGTGTGGGTATGTGTGCGTGTAGGAAGGGGTGAGATAAAAAGTGGAAAAAGGTAGTGAGTGTAATAACAAGAGAATAATGGATATAATGTAAAGGGGACGAGGGGGGGGGGGTAAAAAAATAAAAATAAAGAAAAGTGTTGCAGGGACGTAAAGGGGAGAGTCATAAGGAAGAGAGGGCTGCGATGAGTCCGAAGGAGAAAGAAGAATTAAGGTTGAAAATGTAGCGTTGCTCCAAGTGGAGTCGCGAGGGAGTGGACCCATGGTGCAGGGCGAGGCCGAAAACGGAGATGTTAGAGGGGGAGTGATTGGCCAAGTGGAAGTGACGGGCGACGGGGGAGTCCGAACCTAGCCGAACGTCCCTTAGGTGTTCGGTGAAACGGTCGGCCAGCCGGCGGCCTGTCTGCCCCACGTAGAGTTGGTTGCATGGGTTGCATTTGATGCAGTAAATTAGGTTGGAGGAGGTGCAGGTGAAGCTGTGTGGAATGTGAAGAGTGTGTAGGTTCGACCCTGTGACAGAGGTAGTGTTGGTGATGAAGGGGCAGGTGTGACAGCGGGATCTGGAGCACGGGAAGGAGCCGGGTGGGGGTAGGGTGGCAGGGAGGAAACGGAGTGGTAAGGGGGTACGGTTAGGGGATTGGTGTGGGCGAGGAGAGAGGGCGGTGGTGCGGTCGATTCGACGAGCGCGGGCGAGGGCGGATTGGACAAGGTGGGAGAGGTATCCTCGATGCATGAACAGACGAGCAAGATACTGGGACTGGGTCTCGAAACGCTGGTCCAGGCTGCACAAACGTCGGAGGCGGAGGAACTGGGAGTAGGGGATGGCCCGTTTGGTGTGGAATGGATGGGAGGAGGAGAAGTTGAGGTAGAGGTGGGAGTCAGTGGGTTTGAAGAAGGCGGAGGTAGTTAGAGTTGGAAGGGGGGTTGATGGAAAGAGAGATGTCGAGGAAGTTAACAGAGGTGTCAGAGATGGTAGAAGTAAAGTCAAGAGCAGGGTGGAAGTTAGAGAGGAAGGAGATGAAAAGGCAGAGCTGTTCGCGGGAGAGGAAGGTGGCTCCTATACAGTCATCTATGTAGCGACCGTATAGTTCTGGGGTCGGACCGGAGAATTGGGAGAATACTTGGGCCTCAATGTAACCAACAAAGAGGTTGGCATAATTGGGACCCATTCTCGTTCCCATCGCGACCCCAGAGAAGGGTGAGGATGAGTTCTGCCAGACGAAGCAGGGTAGAGGTGCTAGGTGTGGGGTCAGGGCGGCGGTCAAGGAAGTGTTGGAGGGCTGAGAGGTATACACACACACGCGTTATATACACTGCATATGAGGAGTGGGGAAGGTCACTAGAAAACTTTTAGTTCCTAATCCAAGCTAAGTAGATTAGAAGTGCTGACAAGAGATGAGAGTGTTGCAAGTACACCAACTCAACTAAGAGGAGTCAGTCAACAGTAGATTGCCATGGGAGACAATGGTGGTGGTGAAATTATTTTCCTGGGAGGAGGAGGGATATATGTATCTATCTATATATATATAAACACACACACACATATATATATATAAATATACACACACCTGCACGCTATGCAAATCATGAAGGTAACATAATGACGTCATATACTGTGAAGAAAATTAAAGTGTGAAGAGAAAGAACACACATCTATAATATATAAGAGGATAATAAATGACAGAGAATCTTTGGGAGACATGTCTTAAAGTGAATTGGATCGAATTATTCATGTCCTTAATGTCGTTGTTGTTGTTGTTGGTAGTGTTTATCCACCACCACCTTCACCACTACCACTACCAACAACATCAGTCAATATTGATCTATCAAACCTATAGCTCTATCATGAGTTTTAAGACTCATAAAGCCTGACTTAACCTGATCTTTGTGGTATATGAGTGAGTGAAATTACTACAATGTCCCTCTTTTCCTCAATGGGATGGAAGTCCTTCACTAGGTTAACTCACCAGTTATTGCTGGGACTTGTTTACAGCTGAGTGGACTGGAGCGTTATGAAATGAAGTGTGTTGCTGAAGAACATAACACAATGCATGGCCTAGTTGGGATATTGGAATCATGATCATAAGATTTTTAGTGCAACTCTAGCCATCAGGCCACATGTCTTGACAATCAAATCTATAATCATAAGTTCTCCATCTGTGACCACCCTGTCTTTCTTCTTATGGATGTAGGGAACCTACAACACTCTTTAACATAAGATTCTAAAATGGATTTTGAGGGAGATTTGGCTACAATTTCAGTTTGCTCGCTCAACGGCTTGTATTGTGGTATTTAGCTCTACATAAACTCTGATCAAATAGACTTATGATTCAAAGTCATTCCAGATGTGGCTATCTCATCATCATCATCGTTTAACATCCGCCTTCCATGCTAGCATGGGTTGGATGATTTGACTGAGGACTGGTGAACCAGAAGGCTGCACCAGGCTCCAATCTGATCTGGCAGAATTTCTACAGCTGGATACCCTTCCTAATGCCAACCACTCTGAGACTGTAGTGGGTGATATATATATATCACCATTTCCAATGAAGGGATATAATAAATATCATATATAAGTATATATATATTATGTATTATATTATATGTGTGGAGGCGCAATGGCCCAGTGGTTAGGGCAGCAGAATCGCGGTTTCGATTCCCAGACTGGGCGTTGTGAGTGTTTATTGAGCGAAAACACCTAAAGCTCCACGAGGCTCCGGCAGGGGATGGTGGCAAACCCTGCTGTACTCATTCACCACAACCTTCTCTCACTCTTACTTCCTGTTTCTGTTGTGCCTGTAATTTAAAGGGTCAGCCTTGTCACACTGTGTCACGCTGAATATCCCCGAGAACTATGTTACGGGTACACGTGTCTGTGGAGTGCTCAGCCACTTGCACGTTAATTTCACAAGCAGGCTGTTCCATTGATCGGATCAACTGGAACGCTCAACGTCGTAAGCGACGGAATGCCAACAACTATGTTATATATATATATATATATACGTGTGTTTCTATCTACCACATTTCAGGGTATTGAACAGCCAATGGCTATAGTAGAATCCTTTTCATATCACATCTATAAACCTGAGGTTATTGTTCAAGATGCTGTATAGTGGGATCGAATTCATTACCACAAAGTTACTAAGCAAACAGAATAGTTTTGTATGGTATTGTAATGTTTATACTTTTGTTGTAAATGTGGCAAATAAAAAGAATATATTATTACCATTATTATTGGCTCTCTGTTGGTTTAATCTTCATCATCAAAAAATTTTAAGAATATATAATAAACCACTTAATTCTCTTAACTTGAATAAAAAATCAAAACTTGTTATTTTTTTTCATTGTCATTCTCTCCACTAACTCTATTGTCTCACTGATTCTATCTTCCGTGTCTTCACTTGTATCCTGAAATCTCCCTCCTTCCGACCATGCTATGCCTTCCAGCTACTTGTCTATTCATCATGCCAAACAATTTTTCCTGTTTCTCCTTGTCTTCTTCCTTTTATTCACCTTGTTGTCACTAATCCCTAAGATAAATAATATCAATACAATCTAGAAAAACAAATGTCGGATCTGTGAACAAGAAAATTCTTATAGTTTATGAACAAAAAAAAAAGAATTCATATATATATATATTAGCAGACATACCGGGCGTTGCTGGGATTTAATTGGCATAGTTTGTATATATGGTACAGTTAAGTTGAAACATGTGATACAGGGAAGTGCAGCATTGACAACAAAACATTTGTGGAGTAAATGAAGGGCTACTTCGACTAAGTGACGTGTCGTGCATCTGTTTGAAAGATTCCAGGCCCTAACCTTGTCATGGAAAAGTGTGTGTGTGTGTGTGTGGGGGGGATGTGATTCTTGAACACACCAAAAAGCTGTCAGTGGATATACTCTCCTTTGCGGCTATTGGTGTTGCTGCTACCATGCTGAACAATTAGCAGACATAAGAATTACATCTATGTGATGGATTCCGCATGAGAAAAATCTACAAGAGAAATGATGTGGTAAAGGGGGTGGGATTGGCAAGGAAGTGCTTGGAAACAACATGTCATGGGATATTTCAGTTTGGAATCAATAGCTGTGGCTCAACCGTGCATTCCTTCATGTAAACAGCGTGCAACCATTGTGGGAACAACTCAAACAATTCTGTATACAGTGTTGGGGTACACAAGGTCACATGTTTTACATAGTTTAACATGTTTCTGGTCAATGAAACATGTTCTCTCAGCAAGTGCTTATTGCAAATATACACAAGTGATTGTGCGAAAAACAAAATAGAAATTTTGAAAGAAGGATGTACAAAACCAGATTTTAAACATTGAATGGTTATGGGTGGGATCCACTGGAATCAAATAGTAACCAAAGGGATTCAATTCATAGGTAAAAAATGGTTGAGAAACACTGGGCTAACCTATGCTAGCTTGGGTAAACGAACATCGCTACCATCTTGCTATGCTCTGTCTCCACCTGGTCTCTTCTGCATTCCCCAATCTTCCCCATCTCATGACTTCCTTCAACCCAACTCAACTTTTTTTTACATCGCCTCATCTTCTGCTCCCCATACAATCTTGCAAACACCTCAACCATCCTCTTCTACTCAGCTCGCGCCTTGAGGGGCCATGTGGACATCTCATTGCCACTGTCTATCTGGTCACAGCTTCGACTGATCATTCTCTCCATCCTCTACTAAATGTGAATAACCATGCAGTTCTTCTACAAGAACCAGATCTGCCTTCACGACTTATACTAAAGTCACCTCCTCCTTTGGGATTTGCACTCTTGCAAAACTGCAAGATGATTTAAATAATGCCGATGGCACAAAAAAAGCACTCAGTACATGCTGTAAAATGGTTGGCATTAGAAAGGGGGATCCAGCCATACAAACTATACTAAAGTAGACATTGGAGCATTATGCAGTCTTTGGACACATTGGATCCTGTAATCAATCCAAGCCTTCTCTTTCTCTTCACTTCATAATACAGATTGTTCTGTGAGCAGTACTCTTACAGAGAAAGCCTCCACCATCACCGTCTGCTTTGCAGCCAACTCCACACCTTTTTTCAATCATGAGCAGTTCTCAGCATTCTAAATCACTTCAATTATTGGGTCTCACTTAGACTGAGGATCTATCCCTGGTAAATGAACATCATTAACATAACTATAGTCATATTCCAAAGACTGGTCAGATGATAATTTCCCCTCCCCAACTCTAAATTATTGATATTCTATAAAACTTAGGAGATCTCAGAATGGAGTATTAGCTCTTCCATCTGTGACAGCATTGTTGTTCAACACACAGATGTGTTGGACAAAAAGGGTTACCTGACTGATTGGCATAAAATCACTCATAGATGTGCCCTAACCTCTTGCTCACAAAGCATGCTTTCTCTTCTCTGTGCCTTTTCTACTGCTATTATAATGGACTTTGCTCTTTGGAGGTGACAGTGTTAGCAGGAATTCCTGGAGTCATTTATAGACGTGTCCTAACCCCTTGCCCACAAGGCATGTTGTCGCCTCTCTGTGCCTTTTTTACTGCTACTATAATGGCCTTTGGAAGTGACTGTTCTTCATCTCCCACCAGCCTTGTTGTGTCCAACTCCCCAGGCAGGCCCCGCATTAATCACTATGCCCAGTTCTTCCTTCCTTCTTAGGACGTCATTCTGGCAGATGTTGACTCACAAAAGCATCAAATAACCTGTCAAAGAGGGCCTGTATAAATACGAAAACCATTCCTTCCTCCAGATGCAGCAAGTAAAAAAAAAGAAAAATTGTATGCCTATGTGCGTACGTAATAGCACAACATGCATTCAAACACTTTGATTAGATCTCAACCTATATTAAAAGTAAAATAGGATTTTAATATAGTGAGCGATTATCCAAACAATTAGAAGACAAAACTTAGTTTTCTATACCCTTCCCAAACACAAAATTAAGATATACTTAAAAGAAACATTAAAATGCATAATTTAAATACTATATTAAAAAAAAGTAAACGCATTAATACATTATACACATATACAAACGACAAATATTCAAAATATTCATAAGTAAAAAGTAGAATTAAATTAAGGAGGAAAATAATTAGTTTTAAATCTCTGAGCGAGAAGTATTGAAGAATAAGGACGCAGTTGTGCGTCAGTAGCCAGATGGAAAAGATGTTTTCCTGGTGTTAAAAAAGGTAGTAAAATTGTCCTAATCAGGACTGCCACTTTATGTTGGCAAATAGAATTAAATTAGTTTCCGTTTAAAATAAAGTGAAAGTAATATTTAGTTTGTATTCCGCTAGGATACATAGATTGTTTTTGTTATTTCGTTAATTAAAGATGGAAAATGAGTTACAACGTAATGTAAACAACATAGCACTTTTAACATATTCCCTTGTAGTATTTGGAAACATTGTTGAGGTTTTCGGTGATAAAAGATTTTAAAAATTATTTTGAAAAGTGACACGGAAGATTTTGCACGCCGCTGAAGTGTTCGAAGATAAAACGTGTTAATAAAATAAGTTAATACTTTTAATTATAATTCCATTTAGATCTCAGGTATTTTATATATAAGTTCTCAACTGCTATTTTATTTAGTTATTAGGATGCATGCGGCCCAAAATGTGTACATTTCAACACATTGCGGCTGGCTGTGTGTGTATATTTATATATGTATATATATTGAAAGAAACAAGTTCGGACAACAGAACTTTAATTACCATAACTTCATAATGTTAAACTCGACTTTTTCACAAAACGTTTTGGTCGTGTACTTCATGATAGCCCTTTCCTGTTATCGATGCCGAGCGAGAGACAGGCTGTGAATGAATGAAGGCAAATTTGACCGTAGCGGGATTTGAACTTAAAACGTAAAGACGTATAACTAAATAACACACGGAATGAAATCAATATTTTGGTGAAATTCTGGAATAGATGTCCCTCGAAGTTCTACACTTTTATAAAGAAAGCGTAGAGTAAACTGAATGAACTCGGATCTGTTACCAATAGTTACAATACAGGACCTGGAAGTATGAAAGAGTCGGTATTGTTGTTTTAGTTGTTATTAACCTCAGATCTGTCTGATTGTTATTATTTAGCTTCGACTCAATTTTTTTCTCCAGACGCAGTACATCCATGACTGAAATACCTAATGTATCCTTCTTTCCCAAGACGATCAGGGTAGGGTTTGAAGATTCGACTGCTATTTCTAGCAAGACGTGCGACCACAGAAGTTTACTCGATGCCGGATATGCACTCATCATAGTATGACAAAACTAAATGTTGCAGTCTCATTTATGTCCCATACTGTATTATTTCCGCTTGTTAAACTCAATAAAACTCATTATTTACAAGTTTAAATGACTTTATAATGGAGAAATTATTATTAAAACTAAATCGTAATTTTCAAACAAACCGTTGCCACAACAGACCGTACAATGGACAAAGAATAACGAACCCAGGTTATAGAAATAAATATATGTAATTATATTTCAAATCATAAAAGTAAATATAACTTATTTTTTGTTTATAGACACATTAAAAATAATTTCCAATACTTACGTAAGTAAATTAATAAATAACAACTACAAATTCTAAGTGTGACGGTATCCAGAATTATTTAAAGCTTGATTCATTTTCAAAACGTGTCCAGGACTTCAAGGTAGACAACTCATGGCGAAAACATGTAAAGGGGAAAATAAATATTTAATGCACTGTATGGAAAAAGTATATAGGTATTAGTCCCATAAAGTAAAAAAAATAATAAATATCGATGCTATAACTTCCTGGTGTGTTATGAGATTCAACAATAAAAAAAACTAGTTATTTAAAAAATGTAACCCAATGATTTTTTTTTTTGCTCAAGGGAGTTAATTATAGGTTAATTTATCTCCCTTGCACATTACGCAGGAATATGTATTAGTGTCGGAGCACTTATCCGGCTTTCAGAAATCTGGAATTACCAAAAAAACGTATATTTTTGAAATAGTTGTTGCGTACGGTGTGTTAAAACTAGTTTTGTTCTTTACTTTTTTAAGTATATTGATAAAAATTAAACATTCTCCGCTTTTGAAGTGTATTAATTTGTAACAATCTGTTAAATAAAATCATGCTTTCTTTTATGTTTCATTGTATGTTTTATATATATCAGCGACAGAGGCAGTATTAATACCGGGAGTAATATTTACGCCTACTTAAACGTAGGTGTTCTGTTAGGACAAACTATAGAGAGGAGACAGTCAGACAAACACATACATAAAGATACAAGCAGAGAGAGAGGTGGAGAGAGAAAGAAACAGAAAGAAAGAGAGAGGGGGAGAGAAAGAGACAGAAAGAGAGACGGAGAGGGAGACAGAAAGAAAGAGAGAAATGCACGCACATTTGAAAAAACAGGAGGAAAAAGCACTCACTACATGCATACACAAGCGCAGGCGTGGTTGTGTGCTGAGAAGCTTGCATCACGACCACATAGTTCCGGGTTCCTGCGTGGCACTTTGGGAAAGTGTCTTCTACTATAGCCTCGGGCTGACCAAAGCCTTGTGAGTGGATTTAGTAGAGGGAAACTGAAAGAAGCCCGTCGTATACACACACACACACGCACACACACACACACACACGCACATGCATATATGGGTACAGGACGTCACCAACAGGAAACAACGTGAAATACGAAAGCAAATGAGTTAAATACGCAAATAACGAGAGAAAAAAAGACAAGTAAAGAAAGAATGACCCTTCATCAGTTGTCGGTTGTCTATCTGCTCCCCATTTCGATATATATATATATATATATATATATATATATATATATATATATATGCAGGGGATGGTGGCGAACCCTGCTGTACTCTTCCACCACAACTTTCTCTCACTCTTACTTCCTGTTTCTGTTGTGCCTGTAATTCAAAGGGTTAGCCTTGTCACACCGTGTTACGCTGAATATCCCCGAGAATTACGTTAAGGGTACACGTATCTGTGGAATGCTCAGCCACTTGAACGTTCATTTCACGAGCAGGCTGTTCCGTTGATCGGATCAACTGGAACCCTCGACCTCGTAAGAGACGGAGTGCCAATGTATGCGTATATATATATATATATATATATATATATATATGTGTGTGTGTGTGTGTGTGTGTGTGTGTGTGTGTATATATATATATTAAAAAAACGGAACAAGAACGTAACGAACGACAATGAAGACACACGGACAGATGGACGATACAAAGACAGGCAGGAAAACCAGGACGGAACATTCGTGGCTTTCTATTCATCAGTCAAGCTTCCGATTATCAGTACAGTTTCGGTCTGTTACACTTGAGACTGCTCAAAAGTGGTAGGCCCCCCAAACATAAAATTTTTGGAAGAAAGCTGGCGAATATGTGCGACAACGCTGCCGGAAGAAAAAAAACCGAGAAAACGGAGAAAATGTTACACGATTACGAATACAAACAACAAGAATAACAACAGGTGTCTTTCGACTAAAAGGACAAGTTAAGCTAAGCTGGCATGTAAAGCGGAAGCCTTACGGCAACACACATAGTTGAAAGTCAGGAAACAGGAAAATAAGGTGTTGTGTGAGCGGTGGTCGCGTGGGAGGAACAGAGAGAGAGAGATAGGGAGCAGAGGGATTTAAGAATTAATTTGCTTGCGGGAAGGACTGCTCCAGCGAAGTCGCGTATTGTCCTTGCCTTCGAAACGCGGAGTAGATGGAGCAGGGACAACTGAAGAAGGGTAATATTCTATAAGTTGCATGTCTCGTTTCTCTGTTTGTTTGTTTTTTTCGTTGTTCAAAACAAATTTCGTTTTCTGTCTTCGTCGTTATGTTTTCGTTTCTCATTGTGTTTAACGTTTTTTGTGATGTCCTGTACCCATATATGCTTGTATGTATACATATAGATGTCGGTATGTACATATATGTATGGATATATGCATATAATTATATATCATATATGTTATTATATGATCGAACGCCACGCATTGCCACCAAGTATATATATATATATATATATATATATATATATATATTATGTATATCCAATGGATGTCTGATGAACCTATTCCACACATACAATAACAGCCATATCAACAATCCAACGTATCTCCATCATCAGCTGCACCACGGATATCAGTATGGTTCCGACACCTGAGCAGTACCATTCAATCCAGTGGTGTCAACAGCACTAAAATAAGTGTTGTTTGGGAACAAACATACCTTAGAGATCACCACATTCACTCAATCTTAATTCTCGGAAGGATTAAACACTATATATATATATATATATATATATATATATATATATATATATATATATATATATATATATATATATATATATATATATATATATATATTTATATATATATATGTATGTGTGTATGTATGTATGTATGTATGTATGTATATATATATATATTTAAATATATTTCGGATAATATATATATATATATATATATATATATATATATATGTATGTATGTATAAAAGAAGATACTCTGAAACTCCCATACTCCCTCCCTTCAGATGAAACTCTCATGGCATCCAACAACATCAGAGAGTTGGGAGCATTTGTGGACAACAACATAAGCTGGGCGGCTCATATAAACAGCAAAGTTGACATGGCCCGCAAAATGTGTTCCCGGATTCTCAAAACTTTCCAGTCGAGAGATATCCACACCATTATCCTTCTCTTCTCCACTTTTGCCCGACCCCACCTTGAATACTGTTTGTTTACTGTGGTCTAACCACACGAAACAAAGTATCATGAAAATTAAAGCAGCTCAAAGGGCAATTACAAAAAAGATAGATGGCATGACAGGCCTTGATTATTGGCGTCGACTAGAAAAGCTCAAACTTTATCCTCTCCAACGCTGCCGTGAACGCTACATCATCTGCATGACGTGGAACATATTTCATCAGCATTGCCCGAGCAGATCCGAATGGAGAGTTGCCCTATCTCCTACCCTGTCGACGATCTTCAGAAGCTTAGTCATCTGCAAAAATTCTAATGCTGCTGTATTCGATGAAGTCATGATATCATTGATGTAAATAATGTAAAGGAGTAGTCCTGATACAGTGCCTTGTAGAACTCCACTGATAACTTGCTGAGTTTGATGGAACATCATCGATCATTACATGCTGGGTTCTGTTCATCATTAAACGTTCAATCCGCTTTAAGTTTCCCTCGGTCTCGAATGTAGGATAGTTTCTTTAATAGGATGCTGTGGTCAACCTTGCTGAAGTCTAGGTATATGACATCTGCACTGGAACCTGGAGACCTCTCCCAGAGCCTTTAGCATGCCATTAAAGTGAAGCAGGAGTTGTGACAGGCAGTCTCTGCCATTGCAGATTCCAGCTGGTAGAGAATATGCAGGTTGTTACTTTCGCGAAAGTGAGTTACTCGAGATTTCACCACTCTCTCAAATAATTTGAGATGAGAGGTAGATTCATTGGCAACGATTTCTCGTCCTGTTTGAAATCTGGGACAATCGAATAGGATAAGACATTATCATCCAGTGGTTTTCCCCAAAGAATAGTTATGTATGTATGTCTCTTCTATTTCTTAATTATAAATCTTCCACTGAGGAGGAAGCCGGTTTCCAACAAAGATACAAGGATCCCTCTTTGGGATGTAGTTAACGGACAAATTCCCGTTTAGAACTTGAGAAAAATCTTGCACATTTTTACTGTTCCATGCACAGAGCCAGTCAGTTTCTCTTTCTAAAAATCCCAGTTCATCCAGATTCTCCTTTAAGCATTTACTAACAAAACCTAGTGCTCCAATTATTATTGGTATGAATATGAATTCATAGTCTGGACATAGAAGCTGAAGGTTTCGAAGGAGTTGTCCATAGATATCCTCTTTTTCTTTGATTTTCAAAGAGATATTTACATCTCCAGGGCAGCTGACCTCTATGATGGTATATACCTTTGCCCGACTGTCCCAAACAACAATATCCGGCCTGTTATGTTTACATTTAACAGAAATTTTGATGGGAATATTCCACCAGTATTCTTTGAGTTGGTGTTTATATATGTGTTCCATAGCAGAGGGATTTTCTAAGTTTATTTGAGGACAGTCTTCTTTGCGGGTGGCATTGTAAATTGTTTTATCGACAACATCGTGCCGCATAGGGAGGTAGTACCGTGATGACATTTTAGGACAGTTGCTAATCACATGCGTGATGTCTTCCACAGAAACATGACATAGCATACACATGCGGTTGCACATTGGGACTACAAGAGCGTCACTGTCTCTCTTGTTCACCAGGTACTTTGTGACAATATCCTGTTCCTGGATTGAAAACGCATAGCCTTTAAAGTGTAATGTGATGTAGTGGTCTTGTTCCAAGAGAGGCAGCGCTTTGTGTCAATTCTACTGTCTTCTTCGAGCTTCCGGGAAACTTCCCCATGCATTGTCTTTTTTTTTTGTATGCTGAATGCTTCCGCCCCCCCAGGTCTTCTCTGAGGTAAGAGAACCCAGCTGTTTTGGGGCTGTATAGATCATCAGGAAGAGGCTGGAAATGACGATGCCCTGGGAAGGACGCTGGGTCTCGATGATAACCAGCTGGACAGCCTGTTCCGAAGAACGTTCGGGCCGAAGACACTGGATAACTTCCAAAAGTCTTTGGCCTGGCAGTGTTACCGCAGAGCCCTACTCGTTCGGGATAAAGCCATGAGACACGGCCACCCTGGGCCGACGGCCTGTCCAAGATGCGGGCAGGGCGTGGAAACCGTCCTGCACGCTATTGTTCAGTGTCCGGGTATTTCAGAAATATGGGTTTATGCGGAACAACTATTGTCTGATGGAAGAAGAATACAGCTATCGTCTGAGTCAATTGTAAAAATTAACCCGCCGGATTTCTTGACGAAAGAAGGTAAGAATTGTTTTCTCGTAGTAGTAGCAATTGCGAGAGAAGTGATTTGGAAGTCGAGAATGAAAGGTATCGTAACATATACCTGCGTCTCCAGCCTCGACCTCGTGAAAATGTTCACTTTTCCCTTGAAAATGAAGGTGGGGCTGGAAATGAGGTGTTTGTCAGAGAGTGAATTTAAAAAAACGATGGACGCGTGTAGTACGCATGTTGGGGGTGAAAGGCCCTGCGTGAGCACGATTGAGTGACTACCAGTAAGTCGGTGCTAAAGACAGGGCTCGGAGCATACCTGTTTTGAACACCTCATCGTGTGATTTATTGTTTGTGGTTTGTGATTTATTGTTTGGGATTTATTGTTTGTAATTTATTGCTTGTAATTTATTGTGTTGTAATTCATTCGATTTCATTGTACATGAACATTTTATATCATTCGATTGTATGTGACCCCAATCACATTGTATTTTCCCCTCTATGTTAGCCCGCATAGGTAATAAAAAATCAGATCATCAGGTAGAGAGTGTTTCTTCAGGAGCTCACTGCCAAATCGTACATTGTTGCTCACTTCACTTTTCAGCACTGCATTTATATATTTATTTTTGCTGTTGTTGTTCAGCAGGTGCTGCCTGAGTGATACCATACGGCATTCGAAGGCCATCTGCACTGATCTCAGGCCTCTACCACCTTCATTTCTTCTTAGGTAGAGCCTGTCAACATCACTGTTTCTGTGAAAGTTCCCAGGATTTTGATATCTATGGAGTGCGCGCGCGTGTGTGCGTGTACATGTGCGTGCGTATGTGTGTGTGTGTATGTGTGTGTGTATGCGTATGTGTGTGCGTGCGTGCGTGTACATGTGCATGTGTGTGTATGTGTGTGTGTGTGTATGCGTGTGTGTGTGTATGTGTCTGATATGGACTTGTGATGCATAAAAGCAATTTTGTGTAAATCGTTAACGGAACATAATCAAGAGTGTTTATATGCGCCACAAGTCAATATGAGATGTTCTCTCATGGTCACCAACGCAGTATTCTGTGTTCTAAAACAACATACATTTTTAAGTGGACGCACACACACCACACGCATACACACCACATGCACCACACACACACACATATATATATATATACATATGCATATATATGTATATATTTTTGTACATTTATTTATATGTGTGTGTATATATATATGTATGTGTGTGTAGAATACAGGAGAAACAAGTTTTAAGAAACATTATATTAGTTTAACGTTTAGAAAGAAGCGAAAGAGTTTTGCGGTTCCGGGTGCTATTCCTCCATCAGAAGAATGATAGAGAGATGTAGTTGTGAAATGAATGCTATTTGTTTTGTGGATGTTATCTACTATTAATAAGGTGCATGGATGTGGAATGGGGAATTAACTTCATAGGAAATATATATGCACAGATCTAATGTTTTCCTGCCTTTGTATTGTAGATGTCTATCGATGAATACATTTCCGAGCAATTATATATATTGCAATGAAAGTTTGAAATTTTCTGTGAAATTCAAGATATACAGTCTTAGAGAATCACTGACATTTACGAGCTGCCGTAAATAATCTAAAAAATTAGTCATGACAAATTTCGAGTATTACATTTAGTACTTAAAAAAGGTATAATTTATGGGAATTTACACAATTCTATGAATGTTATTCATATTACTGACTTATTTACGTCAAAAGAATTTACAAACTTCGAGAAAACGTGAAATAGTTTTTAACGATTGAACTGCAAGTAAATAAAACAATAGACAATGACGTGTAAATATTGCGTCAAAACCTCTTTTGGATAGAAAAAGTCGAAGGCTGCCTGGGGTGTTTAAACCTAATATTTACATAGTTTTATTTGTAGTTTTATCTACTTCGAGTTCAATCCATTAAAAACGATTTATTTCACTGATTTATTTTATTACAAACACCGCATTGATAAAATGAAAAGTGGTCACCCTGTGTGTTTTGAAAGGGTGAAGAGAGTTGACTAATGGGTGCAAGACACTTGGGGGAAAACCTACAACTATCCTGCTAATGATAAATAGTGTTCAAGTGGTTATGAGAACTGAAAAAATTAGTAGATATATTTGAGTAAAATATAAATATATATATTTTGGCTTTGTTGAATCGAGGGCAGAGGTGTGTAAAATAATAGTAGTTGGCTGGTTGAGATGAAATAGTCTGGTTTGTTGATGCTGATGATATATATCTGTAGTGTTTGATTGGGGAAAATTGTTTGTCGCAGGTGAAAGTTTAAGGAAACATAGATGATGTTTGAGAATTATTGTTTGGGATTCGAATGAGTGGTTATTAGTTTGACAAGATTTGGAAAAATATTCCTTCTAATTTTGTTTTCTGTATATATTTCCGTTGCGGAGGTGGGTTAAATCCTATCCTTACTGCAATAACATGTCCACACGTAGAAAAGGGAGAGCAAGCTCCAACACCTTCGCCAGTAATAGAAAAACAGTTTAATATCGATGTTCCAATATTAGGAACACATCAAATATTAATCTGATAATATCATATACTACACTTTGATCTTAGCCAAAAGGCCGAGAAGCGATAAAACGAGTGTTACATGGCCGATATAAGATGTGATAAGCAACTGGAGGCTGAATGACGTGTGTTTCGAGAAAAAAATACCTGAAATTAATTAAGTTCAACGGTTGTAAAATCAGAAATATTTTCCTTTGATCTATAATTAATAATCTGCTTTCATACGTTTATTTTGTAGATGCCCACTGAAGAGGTAGAAGCTTTGCTATATTTATGAGCTGTTCTCTCTCTGTCATTTTTTTTTTCTGATAGTTATGACAAATATTGAGTGGTTAATTTATCACTTGTAGAAAAATATTTATTTTCGGAAAATTAGCAAACATTCTATGAATATTGCCCATATTTTACTGATTATTTTTTTTATCGACTCTGCAATAATGCAATGTAAAGTAGCCACACTGCATATTTTGAAATGGGAATATAATGCCAATTGACTGAGAGTAAAGCATTTCATGCGAAGCTACACAGATTGTGCTAAAGTATGATATTGTATTTGGATTACTATGGGGACTGAATAATAAGTAAAGGTTCTTTTCAGACTTGTAGAGGAGTGTAAAATGACTGAGATGAAGTTATGAAATTCATTGACGCTGGTAATAAGCATATATTGTTGTTTGGTAGTTGAAAGTTGCTTGAACAGTGTCAGAGTTCAAAATTGAGAAATACGGCATGCGATCTGATTATGGCGTTATTAGTTTGAGAAATTTTGTAGATGCCCACTGAAGAGGTAGAAGCTTTGCTATATTTATGAGCTGTTCTCTCTCTGTCATTTTTTTTTTCTGATAGTTATGACAAATATTGAGTGGTTAATTTATCACTTGTAGAAAAATATTTATTTTCGGAAAATTAGCAAACATTCTATGAATATTGCCCATATTTTACTGATTATTTTTTTATCGACTCTGCAATAATGCAATGTAAAGTAGCCACACTGCATATTTTGAAATGGGAATATAATGCCAATTGACTGAGAGTAAAGCATTTCATGCGAAGCTACACAGATTGTGCTAAAGTATGATATTGTATTTGGATTACTATGGGGACTGAATAATAAGTAAAGGTTCTTTTCAGACTTGTAGAGGAGTGTAAAATGACTGAGATGAAGTTATGAAATTCATTGACGCTGGTAATAAGCATATATTGTTGTTTGGTAGTTGAAAGTTGCTTGAACAGTGTCAGAGTTCAAAATTGAGAAATACGGCATGCGATCTGATTATGGCGTTATTAGTTTGAGAAAGTTTGGAAAAATTTTCAGTGTAATTTATCTTTTATTCATATCTCTGTTACGTAACCAAACACCTGGATGTCCTGCAATATCAATCAGGTCTACTCGTGGCAAAGTTAGAGCAAGCTCCAACACATCGGCAGTAATCAAAAATCAGTTTAATATCGAAGTTCGCCAAATTAGGAATATATCGGATATAAAGCTAATAACAAGATACTACACTTTTGATCTTGGCTGAAAGACCGAGAAGCGATATGATAATTATCATACGGGCGATACTATGCTTTGATCTTAGCCAAAAGACCGAGAGGCAATAAAATGATTACTACACGGGCGATATAAAATGTTTCACTGTTGAAGAATGATTAGTGTGTGTGTGTGTGTGTGTGTGTGCTTGCACGTGCCTGTGCGCGCGCGTGTTTGTATGGAAACAACAGCAATTAATTGTAAAGTCATTGGACTGTGGTCATGCTGGGGCACTGCATTGAGACGTTTAGTAGAACAAACCGACGCCAGTATTTATTTTAAAGCTTGGTACTTGTTTCATTGGTCTCTTTTTCCGAACCGCTAATGTTACGGGAGCATAAACAAATCAACACCGGTTGTCAAACGATGGTGGAGGACAAGTATACACACACACATATATACTACAGGCTTCTTTGAGTTTCCGACTATAAAATCCATTGCCGAGCGTTACGATTTGAATTGATCATCACTGCAATAATCCTTTCTGCTATAGGCACAAGGCCTGAAATTTTGGTGAGGGGTCTAGTCGATTCCCCTCACCTAAATTTCAGGCCTTGTTACGCACTGGGGTCGATGTAATCAGTGCGTAACAAGGTCTGAAATTTTGGTGAGGGGACTAGTCGATTACATCGACCCCAGTGCGTAACTGGTACTTAATTTATCGACTCCGAAAGAATGAAAGGCAAAGTCGACCCCCGGTGGCATTTGAACTCAGAACACGAAAACAGACGAAATACCGCTTAGCATTTTGCCCGGCGTGCTAACGACTCTGCCAGCTCACCGCCTTTCATCACTGCAATAATGAAATGTGGGCCAACGTGCGTCTTGTGAAATGTGAAAAATTTGCTGTCTAATTAGTGCAAGGAATTTTGTGCGACTCAACGACTATGGCGCTAAGGTATTATATTGTGAGAGGATTATGATGGGAAATGAAAAATGAAACAATATGTTTGCGTAAAATATTATTTTAGCTTTGAAGTTTCGAGTGTAGAGATGTGTGAAATAATTGTAAATGGCTGACCAAGATGAATAATGTGGCTCGCTGAATTGGATTATACTGGTATATATACATACGTGTGTGTGTGTGTATGTGTGTGTGTGTGTGTGTGTGTGTGTGTGTGTGTGTGTGTGTGTGTTGACCACAACATTCAATTTTTTTTCTCCGTGTTTTTCTCCTTGTTTTCTCCTTATTCTTTCTGTTGAAGAGCGTAGCTCGAAACGTTAAAGACTTTCTCTATTCCCGAGCGTTAAACTAATACATCCTTTTGTTGTTTACACTACCTGTCCTCGTCTGTTGTTGTTTTTTTCGTAAATTCTCCCATATATATATATTTATATGTATATATATATATATATATATATATATATATATATATATATATATATATATATGTATATATATGTACACACACACACACGCACCTAAACATACTGCAATACTAGGTTAGTCCCAGACAGGGGTCGAGCAAGCTCCAAAATCTTAGCCGCAAATATTTAAAAAATTAGTTTAATATCGATGGTCTCATAAAAGGATCATATCAGATATTAAGCCAATAAGAACAAATACTACATTTTGATCTTAGCCAAAAAGGTTGAGAAGCGATTAAACGAGTTAGATGGGTTTATACTTGTAATTAATTTTTTCCTGCTTTTATCTTGTAGATGTCCATCGAAGATTATATTGTAAAGACATTGTGAAATTTGTATGACTCTCAATAAGTACAAGTTAGACGCTTCGCTGTACATATGAGTAATAGCTTTGATTTTAGAATGAATTCTGTCAAATCTAGTGTAATAAATTAATCACTATTAGATAAGTGTTAATTTTAAAGGTAGTTGCAGGCATTCTATGAATTTTTGTGTGCTTATTAGTTATTTTATTAATCTTGAAATGAGTAAGTGTAAAGTGTTTGAAATTGTGCATATACTACTATATCAGGTCAGCCGAAGTAAAGTAAATCTTCGCCGAAGAACAAAAAAGAAAAATCAGTTTAATATTGAAGGCTCCATATTAGGAACATATCAAATATTAAAGTGATAGGAGCAGATACAATACTTCGATTTTGGTCAAAAGGCTGAGAAGCGATTAGTCTATTACTCAAGCGATGTAAAATTCGTTTCGCTATTGAAGGATAAATAGTGTCCGCAATTGTGTAACGATTTTAAACTGGAATCAAAGGCTTTTGTTTTGTAGACGTTCCGCAGCTTATTGTGCAGTAATATTGAAATTTGTGTAACATGCAGTTCGTTTAAGGTAAAAGCTTCGCTGTATTCACCAGCCTATAACGTTGATTATAAAATGAATTGTGTGAAATATTGTGTAAGTAGCTTTATCATTAGTAGAATTGTTTTTGATTTAATTGTTACTGATAATTTTATCGATACGATAATCTTCAAATGTTAGCTGCTTTACTTGTGTATTCTGAAGCGTGAATGTAACTAATTCGAGCAAAACAGTTTGCGCACCGCCAGATTGTTGGGCTATATTAGTGTATTCTGTATTGATTATAATGGGAAAAGTGGAGGCGCAATGGCCCAGTGGTTAGGGCAGCGGACTCGCGGTCATAGGATCGCGGTTTCGATTCCCAGACAGGGCGTTGTGAGTGTTTATTGAGCGAAAACACCTAAAGCTCCACGAGGCTCCGGCAGGGGATGGTTGCGAACCCTGCTGTACTCTTTCACCACAACTTTCTCTCACTCTTACATCCCGTTTCTGTTGTGCCTGTGGTTCAAAGGGTCAGCCTTGTCACACTGTGTCACGCTGAATATCCCCGAGACCTACGTTAAGGGTACACGTGTCTGTGGAGTTCTCAGCCACTTGCGCGTTAATTTCACGAGCAGGTTGTTCCGTTGATCGGATCAACTGGAACCCTCGATGTCGTAAGCGACGGAGTGCCAACAAATGGGTTTGATAGATCCATTTGAAGAAAATACGTGGGAAGTTGCAAACAATATACCTGGATTTTTCTTGTTGAAAATTTAAGAGAACCAGTGCCATATGAAGATAAGAACTTTTTATTAAATAGGAACCATTAAGGCTACATGACCAGAGAAAATTTGTAGAATTGATACGAAAAAATGTGTCAACAACATTATCACGAAATTTCATCTGAAAGAAACTAGTGAACGGTAATCTTCGAATAGCGACAGTGCGAAACACTACCTCTGTATAAATAAATAATTATATTCTATAACATGTGTTGAGTGTTCTTTCTCCCACGTGTGCAACACACACGAGCATACACACATACTTATAAACATATACATAAATATAATACTTACCTACAAGTGTGTGTGTGTGTGTGTGTGTGTGTGTGTGTGTATATGTTGTGTGTATCACTTATAAATATTCTAATATAGATGCTCGAATACTATACATATATACATAATACATACATGCATGCATGCATACGTACATATAACTAATAAATTTTCTATAGCATATACATGCTTCTTATACGCTTCTATGCACGCGCATAGAGTGTGTGTGTGTATGTGTGTGTGTGTGAGAGAGAGAGAGAGAGAGAGAGAGAGGGGGAGATAGATGAATATCTATTCTGTTGATATTCAGAGCGATATACCTATTTACATACATGCATACATACATGCATGCATAATACATACATACATACATACATGCCTACGTAAGTACTAAACATCTACGGAATGACCTAGATGCCAAAATCCAACTATATAAAACCAAAATCCAACTATATAAAAACGTCCATTGAAAAGGTGATGAAAATGGCGTTGCTCCAGTATGGCCACAAGCTTTTGGGCTGGAACATATAAAGGAATAAAGTACACACACTTACACCTACGTACGCACGTACGTTCTCTCGTACTTACGTACATGCCTACCTACCTACCTACCTACCTACCTACCTATCTATCTACCTACCTACTTACAAGCATGCACCCCCACATAATTATATATACATGCACACGCATACACACACATATATGGAAAGGAGAGAGAGAGAAAGAGAGGAGAGAGAGAGAGTGTGTGCGAGAGAGAGTGAGAGCACGTATGTATTTTTATATGTATGTGTGATACTGCAAATATCGCTACACAGAGAAATGAATGACACCCACTGGAATCTATGGTTACAAAACAGCCTAAGGCTCTAAACAACATTAAAAGAATATAATATCGCTGAACTTGTGATGCAGCTGAAAAATTGAAGAGCTGCCATGTTTTTATATACAAAACTAAGTGATCTTGTTACTGTTTAATATGGAACGGATTTATTTTCATCAAAGACAACCCAGCTTTTTGAAGATAACTTGTGATTTGAGTGAAGATTTCACCGCAGTTTCTTCCAGGTGAAGTCACAGTGTAGAGTCACCTTCGGTTGCTAGTTTTTGTACGTATCTATATGTATATATATATATATATATATATATATATATATATATATATATATATATATATATATATATATATATATATATATATATGTATGTGTGTATGATGGTTATTTTTTTTCTTGCTGAATAAACACACGCACTATAGTGTGTTTATTTGACAAGGAAAAAAAAATCATCCCGAAATATAACATTATTTGTTTTCAGTTTTCCATTTTATTCGTTTTATGTTTTTTTGTACCCACTGCGGTGTTGTGTCTGTCCCCTCTGTGTAAGAGCCCGAGTACTTGAATAAAGAATTGATATGTGTATATATATATATATATATATGTGTGTGTGCGTGTGTGTGTGTGTGTGTGTGTGTGTATATATATATATATATATATATATATATATATATATATATATATATATATATATATATATATATGTATATATACAGGAGCGAAGACACGTTACGATAAAATAGAGAAATTTGAAAAGACAACACGAAACCGGTTATTTCTTCAAATACAATGTTTATATACCAAAAAATTTTATAACATTTTTCTGACATAATTTAAATATATACTTTAACCATGTAACACAAGCCTTCTGTAGTTTTTTCACTCTTGTTTATCTTTTATACATCCAACCACGTGCTTTTACATACCAACTTTCTCACCTATATATATATATATATATATATATATATATATATATATATATATATACATATATATATACCCATGAACAATATATAATAGTGCAATTAAAAAACCGAAATTCCGAAATCCGAAAACCTTTGAAAGTTTTTGGAATGCCGACATAATAAGCTCCAAATGGAAAATTCCACAAAGTACTTGGAAAGTTCCACCAAGTATAGGTTATTTGAGCATTATGACACGTTATGATATTCCAGCTTTTCATTCAACTACCGATAGTGAACACAGTTGAAATAGGTCTGTCATCGAAATTTCTCGAACCTGACGCAGCTGT
>NC_142930.1:147380843-147388343 GCF_046866305.1 Octopus bimaculoides
AAACGGATCGCCTAACCATCGGAACGCTTCCTTTCCACAAGAAGCGGAAGAGGATGCGCTCCAGTTTGGTGATGGTAGGGTCGGGACAAGGAACGACGGTCAGGCGGTAGTAGATGACGGACGCGATGTACGTGTTCGCCACCTCCGCCCGACCTTTCAGGGAAAGCTTCCTCTCGGCCCATTGCCGGGCTAGAGTGGCCACCCTTCTCGTTATCTCGTCCCAATTCTTCTCCGTTTGGAGGTCTGGACCAAACCAGACCCCGAGCATCTCAACCGGACCGTCAGTCCAACGTCCCACGACGGAGGCGCTACTTGACGGCATGGGCTTGCTTCTCCAGGTGCCGAGCCGCAAGCCCACTGACTTATCCCGGTTGATTTTCGCTCCCGTTACCGCTTCGTAGTCTCTCAGTGTCTCGCCAACAAGCTCGATGTGCTTTTGGCTAGACACTATGACGGTGACGTCGTCCGCGTATGCCGACACGCTCGTCCCGCATCCCAACTCTCGCGGGATGCCCCTCAGCGTCGCCAGCTTCCGCAGTAGTGGCTCGAGAGTCAACACGTACAGAAGCGACGAGAGGGGGCATCCCTGACGGACCGAACGTGCAATGTCGAAGGGTCTTGATAGATGCCCATTGATGCGAACTACCGAACGGATGCCTCTGTACAAGGCTACAAGGCAGCCATCCAGCCGCGGAAAATGGGACCGAAGCCGGCCGCTATGAGGACAGCCTCCAAGTATTGATGGTCTACCCTATCGAAAGCTTTCGATTGATCTAAATTGATCAGGGCCCCACCCATGCCAGGTTCCTTAACTACCCTCTCTATGATGTAGCGCATCAGATGGAGGTTGTCATGGATGCTCCTGCCCGGCACCGCGCACGTTTGCGCCTTGCCGATCAGTTTCTCGATGACAAGCGCCAACCGCTTGGCTAACACCTTGGCCAAAATTTTCAAGTCTGCATTGAGCAGAGTGATGGGCCTAAAGTTATCTATGACGTCCCCCTTGTTTGGATCTTTCTTCAGCAGCGTTACGGCTCCTCGACTCACAAAACCGGGAATGCTCCCGTTTTGCTGCCAGTTGCAGTACACCGCCACCAAGACGTCTCCAAACAAGTCTGGCATACAGTTGTAAAGCTCGTAGGGCAGACCATCCAAACCCGGAGATTTGTCCCTCGAGCATCCCGCCATCGCGTCCCTCACTTCCGCCGCCGTGATGGCACCTTCGCAGCACTCCGCCTCTCTTGCTGAGAGTCGTGGCAGGCTGTGCAGGTAGGCACTGAAGTCCACCCTGCGTTCTCGCTCGCCATTCGTCCCAAACAGTCGAGCAAAGTGCCGCTGAAAGGCCTCACACATTTTGCTTGGCTCGAGCAGTTCGCGCCCCTGTTCGTCCACCAGAGACCGAATGGTGGCTTTGTTGCCCTGTTGCGCCTCCGCCACCCGGGCCTCTCGTGCGGCTCCAACACCTTCGTTTCTTAGAGCACGCATCCTAGCCCTGACAACGCACCCTTCGTGTTTGGCGTTGAAGTGTTGGTCAAGGGCAAACCTCGCCGCCAAAACGTCGGATGCGATGCCACTTCTAATTGCCTCTTCTAGCTTCTTAACTAGCTCACCCTCTACTCTGTTTCTGTCTATGACTAGTGCTTTGCTATACCTAACCGCTTCTGCTTTTATTGCTCTCTTGAGGGCAAACCACCATTTGTTATTGATGATGGCTCCTGTCAAAGCCCTCTTTACTAACGTGCTAATCCGGTCTCTGAAAACTTGTCTCGACGGGAAAGACGCGTTTAGTTTCCAGTAACCGGAGCCCTGCCTATGTGTCTTATCTAAGTCTAGCGTACACGTCACAAGTTTGTGATCCGTGTAGCTGACTATGTGAAATTGTGGACACCCTATGCTATCTCTATCTACTCTCCTACACAGTATTCTATCTAGATACGATCTCGACGACCCGATGCGGTTTGTCCATGTCCACATTGGCGCATTCGGGTAGTCGAGTCGGTACCTGTCAGACAGTTGAAAGCGTCTGAGCAGGTCTTTGAGGCATTTGCATCCCCGTCTATTCCTATCTCTGCCCACATAGTCTAGATGCGTGTCCAAGGTAGCATTCCAATCCCCCACTAAAAGTAAAGGACGAGACGTTCCTAGGAATACTTCTAGACGTCGAAAGAAATCCGGCCTACCTGTTAAAGGTGGTGCGTATACTGATATGAGTCGAAAAGCACACCCATCGCTGCCATCGACATCCAGAACAACCAATCTACCCTCCGGGTCTATGAATACTGTCTTTACTTCGAGATCCAGACTCTTGCGAAAGAGTACCGCCGTGCCACTACCGCCCATTCTCGGCAGACAGGGAGAAAAATAAATGTTAAACTGTCTGCCAAACATGGACGATAGGGCCCGCGGATCATGGAGTCTGGTCTCGCTTATGGCTATGATTTCTAGTTTATGTGACTTTATGTCATTTAGGAGGTACCCTTGTTTCCAAGGGGACCCCAAGCCACGCGCATTTACACAACCAATCTTGAGCATCATTTTGATTTGAGTGTTAAAGTTTTATAAAGAGAGTCACTTACCGTTTGAGAGTTTTTGTGTCTCCTCCTTCGGGTTTTCTTCGAGGAGATCACTATATAGTTTTTTCGCCAGGTATTTTTGGCATTTGCCAACTGCCTTTGGAAAAATAGATTTTAGTGTGTGGTGCAGGGTTGGTGTTATGTGTAGTATTTTGATGTGTTCTGGCGGTGTTGTGTATGGGTGGTTGCTGGTTTTTATGTCTTCGTTTGTTGTTTGTTTTTGTGTCGATGTATTCCATCAACTCTGAGTTTTTTGTGTTGATGGCAGTGAGCATTGTGTGTGTACTTGCTTTTGGGGTTTTGTTGCTTGTGTTGTAGTTGTGTGTGCTTGTGTTGGTGTCTGGAGTGTTTTCGGGAGTTGTGTATCTCCCTGCTTTGTTTGTGTTTGCTTTTCTTTTCTTGCTCCTCTTCCTCCTTCCTTTCTGGGCTATTTGCCATTCCTCATTACTTTCATCTTCCGACGAAGGTTCTGAGGAATCGGAAGGGGGTAGGGGCAAATTGTGAGCGTCTGTGTGTGCTTGTGTGAGTGGTTGTGTTGCTGTTTTTGTTGGTGCTGATAGCTTGTAATTTGTGTGAGGTGTGTGTGATGTGGGGGAGGGGGAAACAGTCTTGGAATTTTCTTTCTTTTCCCCTGCTTCCTCACTTGTTGTTTTTGCAGATGCTGTTGTCTTCTCAGTTGCCAGTGTTGCTTGTGTTTCTCTTGTTTTGATTGTTGATGGTGGTGTTGGTAGTAGGGTTTTTTTCCGGGTTTTGGTGGTTGCCCTTGTTGCTTTTTTTGGTTGGCGGCGGTTGGGCAACTGTCCTTGAGGTGTGCCTCGCTGCCGCATACATAACAACGTGGCCGCCTTCCTTCCACCACTACATATAACTTGTGGTCCTTTGCCAGTTGGATGTGTGTGGGGATCTTTTGGCACTCCTCTTCAGTGATGTGGAGGAGGACTTCGACTTTTTTTCCTCCTTCCCAGTTTTTCTCCTCTGCAGTAGCAATTTCTAATATATTTGCCTCCTCCATTTCGAGGCATATATGTATATATCAGAAATAATGAGATAATATATATATATATATATATATATATATATATATATATATATATATATACGTACATATATATAAATATCTCTCTCTCTCTATATATATATGTGTATATATAAAGATATATATGTGTGTGTGTATGTATATATAGATAGATAGAGAAAGAGTGAGAAAGAGAGAGAGAGAGAGGAAACGAGAGACGTACATTTATAGACTATAGACACATACTCATATATACACAACGTTACTTTTTAATTTGAAAGTGTTTGAGCGAGGAAACGAAAAACTAAAAACGTAGAAAACCAACAAATAATAAATTAAACCATTATGGACAAGCGATTTACGTGTGAAAATCTATGAAACTAAGGCGAAATTATATCTTAGAAAATTATAGTATAATAACGAAGACAAATTAAGAAATATACGAAAAGGAAGTACACCATTTTTCAATTACCATGGTGACAACAGAAATATTTTGTTATACATAAGTACAACTATTACACAGATATTTGTCTTAAACATACACATACGGACACGCATGCACACATACACAGGTATAAAATGTGTATGTATACGTATATACATATGTGCGATATATATATATATATATATATATATATATATATATATATATATATATATATATATATATATATATATATATATATATATATATATATATATATATATGCAATATAGTATATTATACCTATATACATACACACACACATATATGAGGTGTAGCTGTGTGGTAAGAAGCTTGCTTCTCAGCCAAGTGAGTCCGGGTTTAGTCCCACTGCGTGGCATCTTGGGCAGGAGTCTTCTACTTTAGCCTCAAGCTGACCAAAGCCGTGTGAGTGGATTGGTAGACGGAAACTGAAAGAAGCCCGTCGTAGACACACACACACACACACACATATCTATGTGTCTGTGTCTTTGTGTCTATGTTTGTTGACCCATCACCTCTTGAAAACCGGTGATGGTGTGTTTACGTCCCCGTAAATTAGTGGTCCGGCAAAAAGACACCGATAAAATAAGTACTAGGCTTAAGATATAACTCCTCGGGTCGATTTGTTGGACTTAATGCTGTTGGACTTAAAGCTCAAGGCGGTGCTCCAGCATGGCCGCTGTCAAATGACTGAAAGAAGTAAAAAAATAAACGAATAAAAGAATACATACATACATACATACATAGTATGTGGTTAATAAATGCTTAAAGGAAAATCTGGGATTTTCAGAAAGAGAAATCGACCGGCTAATTCCTACATTACAAGTGCAATCTGTGAGTGGAATAGTAAAAATATGCAAGACTTTTCTCAAGTTCCAGATGTGAATTTGTCTGTGTTAACCACATCCCCAAAATAGAGCCTTGTATCTTTGTTGGAAACCGTCTCCCTCCTCAGTGGAAGATTTATAATAATTAAAAAAATGGAAGCTATATACATACATACATACATACATACATACATACATACATACATACATACATACATACAAACATACATATAGTAAAGAGTGATCGTAAGAATCCGGTAAAGCAACTTTATAAGTCTACGGTTCGGGAAAGGCCTCTTTGGAATGTCTTGTAAACGTTGTTAACATATATTTCCGGAAATATTAATTTCAATATTTTCTTTATCTATCTTTATGATAATATTGTTGTTCGTTCGCCCGTTATACTTCAGTTAGTTAGAGAGGTGGAGGTGTAATGAGTGAGAGGTGGTGTAAAAGTGTGTGTGTGTTTGTTTGTGTGAGTGAGAGAGAAAGAAAGAGAGATCGAGAGAGAGAGAGAGAGAGAGAGAGAGAGAGAGAGAGAGAAAGAGAGAGAGAGAGAAAGAGAGAGAGAGAGAGGAGTGAGAGTAGAGAAAGAAATGAGGAAGATGTAGAGAAAGATGTATAATAAGGCCAAATGTGTCACGTGGTTAGTAGAAGGGAGAGGCGAAGAGCGAGAAAAAAAAGACGGTGAGAGAAGAGGGAAAGAGAAGCGTTAACGACGTTCTGTATGGTGGGGAGAGAAAAGTAAAGAGAAAGAGATATGTTTAGGGTACAATATTTTACGGAAGTTAAAGAAAAGCAGATAGAGATGGACAGGAGAGGCAGTTATATTGAACGAGCGAGCGAGCGAGCGAGAGAGAGAGAGAGAGAGAGAGAGAGAGAGAGAGAGAGAGAGAGAGAGAGAGGGAGAGAGGGAGAGAGAGAGAGAGAGAGGGAGAGAGAGAGAGAGAGAGAGAGATAACGTTTGTATTGTCAGGGCAGATATACAGCGACAGCAAGAACAGTAGATATAAACAAACAGCTAGGCAGAAATAAAATGAGCTTTGTTACTGAAAACTATAGTAATGATGATGGTGGTGGTGGTGGTGGTGATGGTGGAGGTATGTCGATAGTGAAAAGTATTTTTTTAATTGAATTAAATCTATATTCTTCTACTTGTTCGTTCACATTTTACACTTTAGTTTGTTACAGAGGAGGAGGAGGAGGAGGAGGAGGAGGTGGAGTGAAAGGGAGGAAGAGGGAATATGAGAGTGAGTGAGTGAGTGAGAGAGCAGATAGCTAGCCGATGCATTATGCTGTCGCTCATGTGGTTAGCGAGAATGAGTGGTGAAGTTTCAATGACGAGAAGGAGGAGGAATATTTAATGAATCTCAATTAAGAACACTTCTCAGGGACACACATTTTGTTATAACAATGAGTGCAGACGCTGTTTAACTATTATGAATGAGCTGCCAAGATTATCAGCATAAAAATTGTATTAGACATTGTAAACATCAATTTGAGGCTGAAAAAGAGCAACAGATTCAACTAGCTCGCTGGGACTGATGCTAATTTCGGTTTCATGTTAAAACTGTATAATAGAAGCGGCCGAAATGTGGTTCCTCCGAAGGATTTTTGGAGTAACGTTTCTTGACAGGTCGCGTTGTTCAGAGATCAGAGAGTCTCTCCAGTCGAGTCGCTACTTCCACGAATGGGGAGGTGGTCACAGCTCCAGCATTATAGAGATATGATTAGAATGCTGCAAGAAAGAATTGCAAGACGGGTTCTTGAAGCCTAGCCAAGCTGAAGGAAACTTAGGGGAAGACTAAGAATGAGACTCGTGGATGATACTCGTAGTCTCGGTTAGAAACGCTTGGGAATCTAGTCAGAAAGTCTAACGACTGTTGCTTCTGGTTTGACCTTATGGAGGAGGTGCCTGAGGATTGTACCTCCACGAACCTCTAAGGAATAGTAGTTGGAGAAGATAGATGGAAGAATGTAGAATCCAGGGAAATCATTGATGGATATCATTGGCAATTATTGAATTAAAAAAACAAAAAAGTGAGCAACGTGACATGAATTCTGTTGTGAAGAAGAAACATTTGACAGCAAAATAATTTATTCTATTTTGCGAAATACAATACTAACATTTTCCGAAGGAATTTATAATTATAAAACAATTGAATCTAATTCTCTACCATTCATTCGTTTACTTAAAGTGAATTAGCAAGGAGAGATTAGTTTCATAGACTTTATGTCTATTTTATAGTGCTACACAGAGCCCTTTTCAGCTGTGTGTAATACAACATAATAAAACACCTTTCGTATTGTTTCTCTTGTGTTCGATAAATAACCAGCTGCGTCATCCCACCTACAGTCAGAACGTAAGATGCTTAGAACTCGACACTGGAAACAATGTCTCTTCTTATAGTGTTTAGACACTTCTTCTAAATGTCATGAAATAAGCTACAAGTACCTCATTATCTCCGATAATCGGCTCTGCAAGAAACGCTGAGATTAATCTGTCCTCACGTCACACTTTCCTCATAACACTTTCTAATTTTGGTACAAGGCCTGCAATTCTGATGGGCAGGGGAAATTGATTACAACGACCCTAATGCTCAATTCGTACTTATTTTA
>NC_142930.1:147395843-147408343 GCF_046866305.1 Octopus bimaculoides
ACACCAAGTATGGATTCAGGACATCCGTATACCGCAAGCCGACCTTCACCAGACGATACCTCAACTTCAACTCCCACCATCCATACAATGTAAAGAGAGGGATTGCTCAGTGCCTAAAACATCGAGCAGTGAGTTTAAGTGATACCCACCACGAAGAAATGATCAAACTCAGTAACAATCTATTAAGCAACAACTATTCTGTCGCTGAAGAGGCCAGAGGTGTACTTCTAACAAGAACAGAATGGAGTAAGTGGAGCAAGAGCACACACGAAAACGAAAAGTGTGGCTGAAGAGGTCACAGAATTGTGACGAAGGACTTCCAGACAATGGACATGAGTTAGAATAACAAAATGAGAAAAAAAAAGAACAATAATAAACGAATGAAGAACAAATATACAGTGCGTGTGTTTATTTGGTAAAAAAAAAATGACCGGCCCGAAATACAACAATATTTATATGTACTTTATAGGCAATACCAATGTATGTGACAGAATAAAACATGTAAAGATGATCGAATGTGTGATAAAAGCCTCCATCCAAATAATGACGCAGACCTATTGAAAGTAAACAACAGTTATAAGAACTGAACGGGGAAAAGCCAGCAGAATTTAAACTTACGAGGCAGTACTGAAAAGTTCCTGGCTTTGGGCAAAAGAAAATAGGGAGGATCAGTTAATGATTTTATTCAACATATTCCCCTCTCAGATTCACACACTTATTGCAGCAGTCGTTCAGTTTTTCCAAGGCTTGTAAATGAACTCAGAAGGTTTGGCTTCCAACCAGGCTTTTCGCGATACTCTAAAAACCAGGGACTTGTCAGTATCCTCCCGTAAAAGTCGGGAAAATCTGTATATTTTCTATTTAAGCAATGCACTGAAAACAAACTTCAGAGAAACATTATAGAAGGCAAGCCAGAAGAGTCAATTGGTGATATGAATATCAGCAGTCTATATATGCAGACGATACTACCTTACTGTGGAGGCGCAATGGCCTAGTGGTTAAGGTAGCGGACTCGCGGTCATAGGATCGCGGTTTCGATTCCCAAACCGGACGTTGTGTGTGTTTATTAAGCGAAAACACCTAAAGCTCCACGAGGCTCCGGCAAGGGATGGTGGCGAATCCTGCTGTACTCTTTCACCACAACTTTCTTTCACTCTTACTTCCTCTTTCTGTTGTGCCTGTAATTCAAAGGGCCAGCCTTGTCACACTGTGTCATGCTGAATATCCCCGAGAACTACGTTAAAGGTAAACGTGTCTGTGGAGTGCTCAGCCACTTGCACGTTAATTTCACGAGCAGGCTGTTCTGTTGATCGGATCAACTGGAACCCTCGACGTCGAAAGCGACGGAGTGCCAACAACTACCTTGCTAACTTTCAACAGAAATGAACTACAGAAACTTGTAATCAGTCACGTAGCTGGAGAAGTATCAAGTGTGTCTGCCCACTTTTATGCGGTTGGACTTTACGGTCTGTTATAGAAGCCTGTATAGGGCTGGGGTTGCTCAGGTGGCACAAACTCCAGCTATGCTATTGCTTGTAACTACAGTTTATGACAAAGGAACATTCTATGGAACAGAAATTAATGTAATGAAAACAAAATCAATGGTTATCAGCAAGAAGCAACCACTAGCAAAAATACATTTTACAACAAAGGAGAATCAAGTTGAACAGACTCTAAAAATTATATAGCTAAGCTTTATGCAATTAGCAAACGGGAAATGTGAAGCAGAAATCAAAAGGATTGTGATCGTTAGAAAGTCATATGAAAAAAAATATGTCAAGCATTATAGCAACATCAACAAATATTAATATCGAAACTAGTAAAAAAAAAAAAAAAAGACCCCAAAAAACTGATTAAAGTATTATGAATGATCCTCTTAAATGTATGGAACCGAAATATGGACATTAATAAAAGTATTAACGAAACAGATTAAAAACCTTTGAGAAGTGGGCATATGGAAGAATTCTGAGAAAATTGTGGACAGTACACGAAATCAATGACGAAGTACTAATAATGCCGAAAACTAAGAAGTTTTTTTTTTATTAGACATCATCAAAGACACAGACAGACAGACAGCCAGCCAGACAGACAGACACACACACACACATACACACAACGTGTTTCCACATAGTTTCTGTTTAATAAAATTCACTCACGACGCATTGGTTGGTCCGGCGCTATAATGGAAGACACCTGCCCGAGGTGCCGCGCAGTGGGACTGAACTCTCGAAACTATACGGTCCCAAAGTGAGTCCCTTAACCACACAGCCATGCCTGCACCTGAAATTAATGATATCACTCTGTATGGATGTATGTGAAAGAAGTACTTCTGTTTCAGCAACATCTTGCACGTAACTCATTCATTTAACATATAATTCACATTTTTATTATATTCCGTTTTACGCATAAACCGTAGCTTACCGAAAGATGAAAAGTTGAATGGAGCTAGGCTACATTTTTAATATCAAGAATTAACTTGCTAAGAAGACAATTCGTCTTGTCGTCGTCGTCGTCGTCTTAATCATCATCATCATCATCATCATCATCATCATCATCATCATCATCATAGTAATAGTAGTAGTCATGTCAGCCCCCAAGGGATTAACATCTTGAAGCAAGCCATTGTTGTATATTAGTTATGTATTAATGTTAAAAGAATTGTTTGTATTTCTGATATACTTTACACGGCTTAGAAACCGAGTGCGAAAAACACAGTACACGGAGTTAATCCCCTTTCTCTATTATTAACTGATTTTCTGTTCTTTTTATTTATTTGTTTACTTGTTAGCTTTCAATTCATTGCTATACATACTTTCGAAAAGACATTTTCAACTCTTTGTGTTTCTCTCTCATCTCACCCATTCTCACCTCATCTCTTCTCTCTCTCTCTTTACACACACACACACACATACATACATATATAAAGGCTTGGCTGTATGGATACGAAGCTCGCTTTGCAGCCACGTGATTTCGAGTTCAATCCCACTGCATGACAACGTGTGCAAGTGTCGTGTCTTTCACTGTAGCTTCAGACTAATCAATGCTTTGTGAGTGAAATTGGTAGACGGAAAGTGTCTGGAACTCAGAATGTAAAGAGTCGGAAGAAGTACCGCAGGGGCTTTTCATCGATTACCAGCGCATGTATTTATAAGTTTATTAAGAGATATTTCTCTCTAACCGGGGGATGAAATTTCTTATCGATGTAATGCCATTCCATTTCTTATGCTATTCCTGTTTGTTCTATATAATTCTGTCCGCCATACCGTAGGTTTCCATTCTTTAATTTGAAACAAAGTCTTTGTTTAAAGTGATCCTACACATAAGTTAAAATATACTCTACATTTGGATCCCCCACGTTTCATAATTGTTGGTTCTTTTGATGTTAAATGTAATTTGGTATTTGTCACTACTCTTTTATTTTATCGTTTTTATCAAGAATTGGTGTTTGCATCGGTACATTTTGAACATTTAAAAAAAATAATATTCTAAGCTTCGTCGTTTCTAGGATTATGAGTAAAAATGTATGATAGAATTTTTTTTATTTAAGTATGATATTTTCCATTACCTGTTTCAGTATCAAAATATCAACTGTCTCAACTCGGTGCATTCCATAATCTATTGAGGATGGTAGATAATGTCTGTTAATGAGTATATTTTTAAGTTCTTGAAGTCGTATATCGGACACAACTGTGAATATTCTATTGGCTAGATTAGTTGGAATACCTTTTCTAGTGCGCTTCGGGTGACACGGAGTAAAGAGTAGATATTGTTTCAAGTAAGTCGGTTTGTAACGTTCGAGTGTTGACTCTATTCCACTGTGAATTAAATATTATTTATTCAATTAGGTAATATTTTAAATTCATTTAATTTCATTTAACTTCATCTAATTTCCAAAAGTGACGAGATTGTCTAGAATTTTTTCCAGTTATATCTAAAATATAGATGGAAAGTTTCCGTATTTTTGTAGCACTTCTTGATACATTGTGATTTAAAATATCGTGTAACTTAATTTGCCTAAGTTGGGGCTATTTTGGTCAACATGGTGGTTCTGAACTTTTCTCAGTAATAGTTAATATCAAACCTTAACTAGTCTTTTGGAGGAAAAAAAAACTTAATTCTTCAAATATCAAGTACCTCTTAAATGTTCGGGCAATTCTTCTGCGAAATTTTCCAACCAGAATTTTATCGTTTCTATTGCATAGTCACGAGGGATATCTATACTTTATTTGTTTCAGTCATTGGACTTCGGACATGCTGAATCACTGCCTTGAAGGGTTTGAAGAGATTGAATCCAGTACTCATTTTTAAAGTCTTGTACTGATTGTATCTTTTGCTATTATCGAGCCGCTAATTTACGAAGACATAAACAAACATCAGTTGTCAAGTAGTGGTGAGAGTACAATCTCAAAGACACACATACAGCACATACGTATATTAATACACAGACATATGCAGTTTTCGTCTATCAAGTTCGTTCACAAGGCATTTGTCAGCCCGGAGCTATAATAGAAAGACACCTGCCCAGGTTGTTCTGCTGTGAGACTGAACTCGAAGTTACATGTTTGCAAAGTGAGTTTCTTAAACACACAGGCATGCTCTTAGACGTTGCTCGTATACATGCTCGCATAAATGTTTACTCATATGTCGTTATTGGAAGGTGAAAACATAGCTAGATGGTCTCTTATAAAACGAAATCATTTTAATAAGACTTATAAAAAATTTCCTCAGATGATGAGTTTCACATGCTGGAAAAGATATTAGTCTTAATCATAAATCATTTGGTGATGTATTGGCATAGCTGTGTGATAAGGAGTTTGCTTCCCAATCTCACAGTCCTGGGTTCAGTCCCACTGCGTGGCACTTTGGATAAATATCTTCTACTATAGCCTCGGGCCGCTCAAAGCCTTGTGAGTGGATTTGGTAGAGGGAAACTGAAAGAAGCTCCACGTATATTTATAATACATTAAAAGTCAGTTTGAATCTTGCTTGCTTGCTTGCAATGTTATCCAGCCAAACTGGCGCATAATGGGAAAAAACTATGAATTAAGTTTACCCTGAAATGTTAATACGAACGAAATAAAACAAGTTTTGCGTAAACCGGACAAGTAGTTTTAGAGATATTAGAGATTTTCGGGTATAAATGGTGCATAATAGGAAAATATTCTGAAAATAACCTTAATCCCGAAAGGGAAGAAATTCTTATCTTTCGAATAGATACAGTGACTTGACAACGAAAAAATACGAGTTCTTTTTATTATAGTAAATGTTTCTATTTTCGCTTTTGTTAAACACAATATTTTAATCATTTAGAAATATTTTTAAGTGAATGTGATTTCAAAAATGTAAGGTGTTTGTACAGTAAGTATCTATATTTTAGTTTTATTAAACAGACAATATTTTAATGTTTTTTAAAACTATTTTCAAACAAAAATTTTTTTGGCATATTTAAAAAATATTCTAAAGTGAAAATGACTTTAAAAATACGGTAAATATTTCGTAAAAGACCCGTTCGTAACCTCGGTGTGAAATAGTTTCTTTTTTGCTATAGGTTTTTTCGAGTGCATTCAACGTGTCTCGCATTCAAAGATTTCGCTGCTATTTCTAGCACACCCTGCTACCACGTAACAACTACTTGCGATAAAGAACCCGAAAGGCCTGTTACGTGGTAGCAGGGTGTGTAAGAAATAGCAGCCAAATCTTTCCTTTTCTGGGGATAGGAGCCGTTTACGCGTGATTTCGATGTCACAATCATTGAAAGTATACGAAATAACATGGAAAAGGAAAAAAAACCACGAAACAAAACTCTGTTACTGGAAACTCAGAGTATTCCGGTGACCCAACGGGTCATGGGTAGTCTAGTATATATATATATATATATATATATATATATATATATATATATGTGTGTGTGTGTGTGTGTGTATGTGTGTGTGTGTGTGTGTGTGTGTGTGTGTGTGTGTGTGTGCGTGTGTGTGCGTGCGTGTGTTTGTACGTGTGTGTGTGTGTGTGTGTGTGTGTGTACGTGCGCGCGCGTGTCTTTGCGTCTGGCCCCCACTACTGCTTAACAATCAATGTGTGCATACGTTCCTGTAACTTAGCGGTTCGGCAAGAAGAGACGGATGGAACAAAAAAATTAAGTACTGGGATCGATTCATTCTGTTAAAACTCTTCATAGCGGTGCCCCACCACGGCCGCAGTCCAATGACTGAAACAAGTAAAAGATAAAAGATAAATGACACATCGACATCAAAACATATTTCTGAATTTTTTCCATGTTTTGCTTATCTTTCTTCTGAAAAATTTTTTCTAAGTCATAGAAAAGACTAAATTCACGTGTAAAATAAATCATAAAATCACATTTTTCACCGGTCATTTTTTTTTTTCAGTAAAAGTATAACAAAAAAATATGTTTATTATTTACATTTGACGGATATTTGATAATACAGTTATTTGATAATACAGTTTATTTATAATACAGTTTATTTATTTGATATAATACAGTTTATATATTTGATAAATATTTAAGTATTTATTTATTTATTTATTCATAAAATAGTTTATATATTTGATAATACAGTTATTTACATTTGACGGATATCAGATAATACAGTTCTATATTTAAGAGATGCGGGATTATGTACATCATTTACAATTGACGCATATTTGTCCTCATCTTGTTTGTTGTTGACACAACGTTTCGTCTGATATACCCCCAAGCCTTCATCAGGTGTCTTGGGGAAGTTTCGAACCTGGGTTCTCATTCCTAAGGTATTTTTCGATGACATTATTATTATTATTATTATTCAAGCGGATGGACGTGTCTCCCGAAGCTCTGTAAGTTGTTGCCGTTTTTACCCGGAAATCTTTTGAAATCTGTTTTAAATTTTATATATTGTTGTAGCCAAGCCGACTAGGTTCTTGCGGAGCTAGTCGGTTAGGCGAGATTTCCCCCATTTAGGGGTGAATTCTTCGTTTGAAAAACTTCCATTTTCACATTTCACACGTATCATATCTGAAAAATGTCGGAAAAAAAAATAACAAGCTGTTCTCTTCTCTCTGCATCACTCCCCGACAAAAAGAATGACGGGTCAAGTCTTTTTTCACCCCGCCCAGTTAATGCCATAAAAGGCAAAATGCCAGTGAAAAGAGCAGCCAGCTGTTCTCTTCTCTCTGCATCACTCCCCGACAAAAAGAATGACAGGTTAAGTCACATTCCACCTCGCCCAGCTGACGCCATAGTGGACAGTGTTCCTGATTCAGGTCTGTTTAACAGACTCTCTGCTGCTGACTTCCCAGCCCTCACCTCCACCATTGCTTCTACACCGGAGAGGGAGGAGGAAAAAAAGAACAAAGAAAACAAAGTAAACAACACGAGCAACAGTACCAAGACCACAACCAGTAGCCATTGTAACGGTTTCGCCTCCGCAGCTAAGCAGAGCTCAGAAGAAATCCAAGTCACAATGGCAGAAATAAAGAATGCCAAGGAATTGTTAAGAAGGGATGGCAATAATGTCTTCCTTAACACTCCACAAGCATTAATACAAGCAACAAAAAGAAAAACAATAGTATACAAGGTATTCAATACAAAATACCAAAAGATGGAGAATGCTACTCCACAGAGATTGGAGTTAGCTCTAAAGCCGATATGGGGCCAAAAAAGCTTCGTAACCAAAGGGAAGCGCTTTGGAACAGTGGAAGTGCGCTTCCCAACGGAAGAGGATGCCATCCGGCACTCTACAACACCGTTAAAGGCGGAAGAATTATTACTCGTGCCGACATACCTTGGTCGACGTGTGACAGAAATAAAAATAAATCATGTGCCACCAGAACTGAACATCTCCTGGCTAGTGGCAGCTATGCTCTTCGACATTGAAGAGACTGCCACTATCCTAAAGGTGAACAGAGTAAAAGAAAAAAACTGGTTGGGCATGGAAATGCATCTCCTTGTTCAGATTGAACAAGATAGCATAAATACCATACCCGACGCCATAAACCTGCCGGATGGCAGTAGAATACACATTGCAGTAGAGGGGCGCAGACCAAAGTGCTACCTCTGCAGCAGTGAAAAACACCTAAAAAGAGACTGCCCCATCTACAAGCAAAGAATGGAGGCAGACAAAAACAGAAAATTGCAGCAACAACAACAACCAAAAGCCTCCACACCACCGACACCATCACCACCAACACCATCACCACCAACACCATCATCACCAACACCATCACCACCAGCACCACGAAAAGCGACACCACCATCTCCATCCATCACCAAACCAACACCAACACCAACACCAAGAACCTCCACACCAAAAAAGATAACAGAACCAGCAACAACAGAAATTGTAAAAGAATCTTCACCAGATCCGACAAACATTCCCTTTTCAGATCAGATCAGCTCGGATTGTGCGAACACTGATAGTGAAAAAGGGAAGTGGCAAACTGTACCACCAACAAAAAAACGAAAAAGAAAGACAAAAGAAACAATTGACAAAGAGGGGAGGCGCGAAAAAGGTGAGCTTCCCAACATCATCGGCAACAACAACACACACTCACAACAAATAGCAACACCTTCTCCACCGCAAACACCAGCACTCACACACACCACAAACGTAACAGCCATCAACACAAAAAATGAACACTTATTAGACTTTCTAAAAAACAATACAAATGCAAACACCACAAATTTCATTATACCCCTACACAACGCACCACCAGCACACATACTCACACTAAAAATAACCCAAGAAAACTATAATAAAATAAAAGAAAAGTTTCCGAATGATGTTGGGTCGCTAGGGAGAAGCTTCTCCCAGAGCCTCTATCAAAATTTAGTGGAGACACCCACACGAAAACATAGGGGAGCCACCCCACCAGAAAACAGTAAGTAGAGCCTTTTCTCCTCTAATACTTTCCTTTAAAAAAAAAACATGGTAATTCTCAGAATCGGAAGCATAAATGTGAGAGGCCTCGGGTCGCCTTGGAAACAAGGTCACCTGTTGAACGACCTGAGGTCTTACAGTGTAGATGTAGCAGCCATTAGCGAAACCAGGCTCTCCAACCCGCAGGAACTCGCAGCCCTTTTTGGCGGGTACGAGATTTTCCTATCTCCGTGTCGGCCGGGAGCGGGCGGTGGAGGTACTGCGGTGCTATTTCGGAAAGGCCTAGACTTGAAAATAAGGGCAGTCTTCCTGGATCCGGAAGGTAAGTTGGTGGTCCTGGACGTCGATAGTAGTGATGGCGCTGCTTTCAGACTGCTGGCTGCCTACGCTCCGACAAGAGCAGGGCAGTCGGATTATTTCAAACGTCTGGAGGTTTTCCTAGGTACTTCTCGCACTTTAGTGCTAGTTGGGGACTGGAACGCTGTCCTAGACGAACGTATCGATAGGGTGGGTGCGGGAGCATCTAATAGGAAAGGGGGATGCAAGAGCCTCGCCAACCTGCTCAAACGCTTTCAGCTGTCCGACAGGTATCGACTAGACAACCCGAATGTGCTAATGTGGACTTGGACTAATCGCATCGGGTCGTCTAGATCGTACTTAGATAGATTTTTCTGTAGGCCAGCGGATAAGGATAGCATAGGGTGTCCACAATTCAACATAGTCGGCTACACGGACCACAAATTCGTGATCTGTACGGTCGACTTAGATAGGCTCCATAGACAAGGCCCCGGTTACTGGAAGCTAAACACGTCGACAACGGCGTGCAAAGCTTACAGAGACCGGATTAGTTTATTAGTTAAGAGGGCTTTAACCGGAGCAATCATCAACAACAACTGGTGGTTCGCCCTGAAGCGGGCAATTAGAGCAGAATCAATTAGGTTTAGCAAGGCTCTAGCTGTAGAACGTAAGAAAACAGAGCGGGATTTAGTTAACAAACTAGACGAGGCTCTTGGGACAGGCATCGCAACCGACGTGTTAGCAGCGAAGTTGGCCCTCGACCAACACTTTGATGCCAAGCATGAAGGCTGCGTTGTCAGAGCTAAAGCACTTTCGGTAAGCGGGGAGGGGACTAAGGCCGCTCGATGGGCCCGCGTGGTTGAGGCGAAGCGTGGCAACAGAGCGACCATTCGGTCTTTGGTGGACCAGAACGACTGCGAGATTTCGGGACCGAAGCAGATGTGTTCGGCCTTTCAGCGACACTTTGCTCAATTGTTCGGGACAAACGGTAGGACGGACGACGGAACAGATTTCGATGTGTACCTAGACGGCCTGCCGCAACTCTCGACCAGCGAGGCCGAGTGCTGCGAAGGACCGATATCTGCCTGGGAAGTACGGGAAGCGATGAAAGGCTGCACGAGAGGTAGATCGCCGGGTTTGGATGGTCTGCCTTACGAGCTTTATACGTCAATGCCAGACTTGTTTGCGGGCGTCTTGGCAAACGTCTACTGCAACTGGCAACAAAACGGGAGAATTCCTGCTTTTGTTTGTCGGGGAGTGGTGGCTTTGCTAAGAAAGGACCCAAACAAGGGGGACATTATAGGGAACTTTAGGCCCATCACTCTGCTCAACACAGAGTTGAAGATCTTGGCCAAGGTGCTAGCCAAGAGATTGGCGCCTGTCGTGGGCAAACTGATCGGCAAGGCGCAGACATGCGCTGTGCCGACCAGGTCTATCCACGACAACCTCCATCTCATGCGCTACATCATAGAGAGAGTGGGTAACGAAGCTGGCGCGGGTGGGGCTTTGATCAATTTAGATCAGTCTAAAGCCTTCGATAGGGTCGACCATCGATACCTGGCAGCTGTTCTCAAGGCAGCTGGTTTCGGTCCGGTCTTCCGCGGGTGGATAGCTGCTTTATACAGCGGCATCTGCTCGGTCATACGGGTGAACGGCCATCTATCGGAACCGTTCAACATCTCGCGTTCGGTTCGCCAAGGGTGTCCTCTCTCCTCCCTTCTGTTTGTATTGACTCTCGAGCCATTACTGCGGAAGCTGGAGGCTTTGAGGGGCGTCCCGCGTGATCTGGGATGTGGAAGGAGCGTGTCTGCCTATGCCGACGACGTTACCGTGATGGTGTCGAGCCACAGGCATATTGACCTGATTGGCGAGACACTAAACGAGTATGAAGCGGTGACAGGTGCGAAAATTAACGCGGAAAAGTCAATGGGCTTGCAACTAGGCACCTGGAGGGGCAAGTCCATGCCGTCCAACAGCGTCGTAGGGCGCTGGACAGACGGACCCGTTAAACTGCTCGGGGTCTGGTTCGGTCCGGACCTCCAGTTGGAGAAAAACTGGGAAGAAGTGACGAACAGGGTGGCCAACCTCACCCAGAAATGGGCTGAGAGGAAGCTCTCCTTGAAAGGTCGAGCGGAGGTAGCGAATGCGTACATCGCATCCGTCATCTATTACCGTTTGACCGTCGTCCCTTGTCCCGACCGCTGGTTAACCAAGATAGTACGCTTGCTCTTCAACTTTTTGTGGAAGGGTCAGGTACCACTGGTCAGGCGCTCTATCTGCTGTCAACAGCCGCTGAACGGAGGCCTTGGCATGCCGTGGTTGCTGATGCGCAAACATGCGCTCAGGCTACGACATCTCAGGCGCTTCCTGGACGGTGAACAGGTGTGGTCGCCTTTCGTCAGACGCGATTTTCCGCAGCTCGTTTCTTTAACAGAGCTGCAATCCTGGATCAAACGTAGACCGAGAAAGGGCGCTTGGCACCTCGAGTGCCGCCAAGCTCTCACCGCCCTCAGTCAGGCGGGCAGTGCGATCGGTAGTAGATCCACTCTAGCTTTCTATAGAGGGTTAGTGGGAGAAAAGTGCGACGACGTTCTCGGGGAAACTCTAGGCGTCGAGGATAATCAGCTAAGCAGTCTGTTCAGGAGAACTTTCGGGCCGGGGCCCATGGATAATTTCCAAAGGTCCCTCGCCTGGCAGTGCTACCGAGGTGCGCTACCTGTTCGAGATAAACTCTACCGACATGGAAGTGCCGTCAACCGGGCCTGCCCGAGGTGCGCTCAAGACGACGAAACCGTTCTGCACGCACTCGTCCAGTGCCCGAGCATTGCTGACCTGTGGGTCTATATCGAACAGCTACTGTCACGTGTAGGACGGATCCGGCTATCAGCTGGATCCATCGTGAGAATTGACCCGCCGACCTCCTTTAACCAGGAGGGCAAGGCAATTTTCCTATGCCTAGTGGCTGTAGCGAAAGAGGTGATATGGTGGACCCGTTTGAAAGGGTTAAAGACAGACACTTTCCTCTTTGGCCAAGGCCTCATCAACTTTTTCAAGTTCCACTTGAAAAGGAAGATGAGAGTAGAGAGGGAAGTGCTGTCTCATAGCAAATTCGTTGAAAGATGGGTGACTGTTGGAAAAATGGCCAGTATAAACGGACCAATTCTGAGAATACACCTGTAAAAAAAAAAAAAAAAAAGGTAATGTAAAAGGAGAAAGGGCTCTATACCCCTTTCTTATTTTTTCTGACCAGGCTCCCGTGGTTTTATGGGTTTTTCCACGTGTAACCTTTCCTTTTTCGAAGCGCCTCCCCCTTTGGGAGTTCTACTT
>NC_142930.1:147413343-147420843 GCF_046866305.1 Octopus bimaculoides
GACGATGACCGTTAATACAAGGGAAATAACAATCCCCTCACGACATTCCGCAGGATTGGAAATTTGAATTTGACATTAAGAAATACAAGGAAGGTGCAGAGTTCACAAATTTATTATTATTTTTTTTTTTATCTAACACGAAGTTTGCATCTACAGTATTCCACCCGATAAAACGCCCACACACGGCTGTTGCTGAAAAATATTCAATTATACAGTCATTATTAAGAACTAGCAGGGCCCATGAATATTTCACGGAGTTAATTGTAAACCTATTGGGTTATTCCTGAAAACGTTATCCAAAAACCTGAAAGCGTAGCCTGTGCTGTGTGTGTTTCAAAAGATAGTCGCCCAGGAAATTGGAATACGATGATTACTTAATGCGTTTTATGTATATACTTCATGTATTTTATGCACAATTTTATAGACTTAATACACAGCACTCATAAAATAAATGTTCACTCTTATTTCCCCCCATAAACAGAAAAAATACATTTTAAAATTTACATTTTATATGTAAAATATAGGGATCACAGTTTCACGGCGGTTAAAATTTAATGCAGTATGACATACTCTGAAAACCACATCGTTGGTAACTTATAAGCCTAACTTATAAGCTAAGGTGATGGGTCAGAGTCAATAAACATTTCAATTTACGTTCACCTCTCAATCCAATATTTCTTTACAGATTATGTTCGTCGTGGAAGTTCTCTCTCTTCTTTTCCCTTGTTGATAATTTTAGCTCTCACAACAGATAATTTGCGGGCCCTTGAGATTGCAACATACAGCTTACCATGGTCGAATGCAAGTTCAGGCAAGAACAATTCCACTTTATCAAATGTCTGCCCTTGTGATTTATTGATAGTCATTACATATGACAGGCGAACAGGAGACTGGTCTCTTTCTAAAGCGAATGGCAAGTTTGGGATGCGCATGCATTAAGTGATAGGTGATATAAAAAAAACTTAGTTCAATTAAAATAACTTTTCACTATGCACTCACCGCCACCACCACCACCATCTATATCTTTGGGGCTGTGTATAATGCTTATCCACCAAACCAAAGATGATCCTTCTTATGCATGCTTTCACGTTGAGTGAGAAAGGTGGAGAGACCACAGGACTTCTTGGCGTCGCTTTCTCGTGGGTGTTAAGGCTAGATATGAGTGATGCGGTCCTTAAACTCCTTCGCCAAAATGTTATGGATTTTTACTACTTTTTCGATTCTTTTTACCATCACCGAGTAAACCAGGAATATATATATACCTCCAGCGTAACGTTTCCGACAAGTATGTCTGAAGGATCGTCAATATTGCCAAGCGCAATAGTCGGTGCGAAACAGTTAGTAATATTCCAAACAAGTTATATGCCATAAGCAGTTATAAACAGCATTACAATAAATAGATTTATACATAAACACGCATACATACATACATACATCACATATATATTTGCGTATACATATATGTGCGTATATATATATATATATATATATATATATATACATACATATATACATATGTATGCATATATACGCACTTATATCTATGTGCATATATATAGGCATATTATATACATATGCATATATAGATGTGTGTGTACATATATGTACGCATATTATATACATATGCATATATATGTGTGTGTGTACATATATGTACGCATATCATATATATATATATATATATATATATATATATATATATATATATATATATATATATATATATATATATGATTGGCCATTATTATGATTGACCGTTGACTGAACACTATTCAATTTTTTTTTCTCCGTGTTTTTCTCCTTGTCTCCGTATTCTTTCTGTTGAAGAGCGTAGCTCGAAACGTTAAAGACTTTCCGTATTCCCGAGCGTCATACTAATATATACTTTTGTTATTTACACCACCTGTCCTCGTCTGTTGTTATTATTTGTATATTCTCCCATATATATATATATATATATATATATATATATATATATATATATATATATATATATATATATACAGACATATACATTTGTATTTGTATACGCTCCCGCGCGCGTTTCTTGCCAGATACATACTAGGCATCACTCTCAAGCTGAGAAGTTAATAACTCGAGTCTCTCCTTTTAGTCCACCTTAGTTAAGTACTTCTATATTTTAATAACAGATGCCGAGCTTATTCTAAAATAATTACAAGAAACCGAGAGGAAAATGTATTAAATATGAAGGGTCGTTCAACCAATGCCGAGCAAAATCAAACGCAACAATGTAAGCTAATGCTTGCACACATACACACACACACGCACACACATACACACACACACACACACATACACATACACACACACACACACACACACACACACACACACACACACAAACAAGCACACACACATACTACCGCAAACACATATTCATACATAATGTATATGCGTACTATATATGTATGCATATGTATCTACACATACACATGCTTGTATGTATTTATGTGTGTATGTATTGTATAATAGTTTAGTAGTATAGACATTTATCTGTTCAGACTTGTAAGAGAATTTTGTATATTCGCAGGTGAAAAATAATGCTAAAGATAGAAAATAAAGTCAGAATATATCTCGCTCTCTATCTTTCGATCTCTCACCGTGTCCTTTATATATCCACACATATATATATGCATAATCTATATACATACACATAGACGTATAGAGGAAAGAAAAAAAGAGATAGAGAGAGAAGGGGGAAGAGAGAGAGGGTGGGAAGAGAGAGGTAAGTGTGTGGAAGAAGGAAACAAAAGAGAAAGAAATGGAATGATATTGTTTGAAAGATACGTTGGTCGGCGGGTAATGGGGTTGAGGTCGTCTGCTTATAAGAATTTACTTTTTCATAAGTGATATTTAAAATTCAAAGTAATATGTGTGTGTGTGTGTGTGTGTGTGTGTGTGTGTGTGTAGAAAGCGAGAAAGAAAGAGAGAGATTTATTGACTTTCTCCAAGTGAAAATTCGGCAAATGATTGCCTTCTGGCGAATATTAGAATATTACGATGTTCCAGTCAGTGAGTTCTTATTGAGTTGGGTCGAGCATTGTTGTCTCCAGTCGAGTTTTAAAAAGGTCTTCAGTCTTATTCATGTTTATCGTTCCGTAAAGCCGTTACCGAAGACTTCTCTGTCGACTGAACTTAACAATTGAATGGATCAGACGACCAAGTTGTTTAATATGTCATCGATTTCAGTGCGGACACGAACAACCTCCTCTCTCTCTTTCTCTCTCTTTCTCTCACACATACACACACAGAGACATATATACACACTTTCAACACAATGAAAATGAAAGAACTCTTCCAAATTTAATCATTTTTATTTCACTAAATTGATATACGTGTTTTTGTAGTAGCAGTAGTAGTAGTAGTAGTAGTAGAAATATTTGGCGTTTTGTTGTTGGTTTTATTATTATTATTTGTTTCTTCCCCCTCCCTCCGATGATTTATGTTCATTGATGAGTGATATCCAAACTTTGTCCAAAGATATTCGAATTCTTCTTTAATTCAGTATTATTTTTATTTGCTCCATTTAAGAAAAAAATTTGGCATCTCTCTCTCTCTCTCTCTCTCTCTCTCTCTCTCTCTCTCTCTCTCTCTCTCTCTCTCTCTCTCTCTCTCTCTCTCTCATTTTCTATCTTTTTTTTTTATCCATTTTTATCCGTCTTTGTCATTCTTTGTTTTAACTCTAAACTTTTTTTCCGTTTTAGTTTTACTTTTCTCTATATTTAATTCTGCCTTTTCTATTCTATTTCTTTTATTTTCTCTTTTTTTATATTCTTTCTCTATCTTTTTCATATCATTGCTTTCATTTACAATGCACCAATTGATAGAAAAAGACAATGAAAAAATTAAAAATCTTTATTGTGTAGTAAGGCGTCGTAAAATAAATTAACCTTAAAAAAAACCATCAACAACAAAAGCAACAAAACACAGGCCAGTCGTTGGCTTATATTCGCTGCTGAAAGCAGTTCACTTTCCCTTTCCGCTATGTCATCCGGAGAAAAGAATGAAGAATAGAAGAATGAATATTTCATTTCCTTTAACATATGGGAAGTTATGTGTCTTAGCTTTTGGCGTGTTGAGGCCTCGACGCTGTTTTCAGTTGAAAGATTTTTTTACAGCACTTACGTTGTTAAAAGGATGCCTTTGGGAAACGCCTGATCGTTACATGTCATTAAGCTCCTTCCCATAAGATATAGATAGTATCTCGGTGCTTCGTGAAAAGGAAACGAATATTTTGGTTCTGAATTTGCATCTTTTTTTTTTTTATTTAAAAGAAAAAAAAAGATTGTTTAATCTGTTGGAGTGCGCTGTACCCATAGCTTCCAAAAGGCCCCCGAGACCGAAGAGATTGACATGGTTAATGTTCCTCTTTAACATCTGTAAAGTGACGGCTGCAGGAGAATGCGCCAACGAAGAACCCCAAAATGGTTGCTCGGCTTGCTTAAAACAATAACCAAGTCTTCATCAAACAGCGCATTGTCTTCTTAAGTAAATGATGATGTATTCTTTTCTACTCTAGGCACAAGGCCCGAAATTTTGGGGGAGTGGGGGGAAGTCGATTAGATCGACTCCAGGACGCAACTGGTACTTAATTTATCGACCCCCGAAAGGATGAAAGGCAGAGTCGACCTCGGCGGAATTTGAACTCAGAACGTAAAGACAGACGAAATACCGCTCAGCATTTCACCCGGCGTGCTTACGTTTCTACCAGCCTTGTAAGTGATAGAATATTGGACAATGTAAGGCAGCGAGCTGGCAGAATCGTTAGCTCGTCGGACAAAATGCTTAGCGGCATTTCTTCAGGCTTTTTACGCTCTGAGTTCAAGCCTCATCGAGGTCAATGTTGCCGTTCATCCCTTCGGGGGTCGATAAAATAAAGTACCTGTCAAGTACTTGGGATCGTTGTAATCGACTTGTCCCTCCCCTCAAAATTACTGGCTTTGAATCTTGCAACGGACCTGCTAACGGTTCTGCCAGCTCACCGTCTTACATTGCCCAATATTTCATCACTTACAAGGCGTCGAGCTGGCAGAAACTAAGCACGCCGTCCTTTGTCTGTCCTTCTTTGCCCCCTCTATGTTTAGCCCCCTGTGGGCAATAAAGAAATAAGAAACGTAAGCATGCCGGGAGAAATGCTTAGCAGTATTTCGTCTGTCTTTACGTTCTGAGTTCAAATTCCGCTGAGGTCGACTTTGCTTTTCATCCTTTCGAGGTCGGTAAATTAAGTACCAGTAATACAATAATGAGGATTTCAAATTTTGGTAGAAACCCAGCAGTTATATGGAAGGAGGTAAGTCGATTTCATCGGCCTCCAGTGCTCCATTGGTCTTTATTTCAACCGCTAAGGTGACAAACCGATTGAGTTGTAGGACACAAGAGCGGTGGATAAAACGCCTTGCGGTATTCGTTCCAGCTAAGGTCTGAGATCAAATCCTCCCCCCAAGGTCTTCTTCTTCTTCTTCTTCTTCTTCTTCTTCTTCTTCTTCTTCTTCTTCTTCTTCTTCTTCTTCTTCTTCTTCTTCTTCTTCTTCTTCTTCAATCGGCTTAAAGCATGGACTTCACCGAACAGACACCCGCGGTTGTGGAGACTCAACGCTATTCTATGTCTGTTCTGATTTGTTGTCGACAAATATACACACTAAAAGTCCTAGGACCTTGCCCGAGGGTTCAACAATGCTGTTAAAATGACCATGGGTAAAACCTGGAGATGTAATGAGTTCTCTCTGTCAGTTTGAGATGCTCAAAATACGCTGTATGTCACAACGACTCCGTCAAGTGGTGAGGGTTAAAATATTGTTGATTCTTCTTTGTATCTCTTTCGAAACCACTAAGTATGTCACACGTGAGATGTCGAAACGAGCAACGTAGAATATTATGTTTTGCTCAAAAACAAGACGCACTGTGGGAATCGAACCGACGATCTATCGATTGTGAGTGTAACACACAAGCCACACAAGTATATGAAGAAGCATTGCGATGAAACATTTGACTATTGCCTGTTCAAACTCTGCAATACTCAGCTTGTTAGTATCTGTAGCGGAGTCCCTTTTATTGAAAGCATTCGAACCATGCATCCGGTTTGATTGCAATTTGCTTCTTTCTTCACCTGTCCAGGAAGCTCGGCAAAATATCACGCATGTGTGCTGCATATCTTCCTCTGAATAATTCATAAAGAAAACCGTGGTAAATACATTTTTTATTTCTTACTAAAACGAAGGCTTTGAACGATCGAAAAACGGGCGGCGAAGTGGTGGGTTTGTTAGAGTTGCCAGCGGACGAAATCTTTTGTAGTATTTGTTCTGGCTACTTGTTTTTACGAGTTCTTTTTATGAGTTCCCGATTGATACGCTTGATCTGTCGTCCGGTTTAACATTACCACCTGGTCTTTAAAATGTCTTTTAGCTGAGTTCACTCTGTTGCAAGCATTTCAGACTTGTTTTCTATTTTGAGACATGAGCGCTATTCTCCTCTCTTTGATTAAGTAGACAAAAAATGAAAATTAAATTAGAAGAAAAAAATTCCTATCTGACAGGGACAGAAATCATTGAAGCAGCTACAGAAAAGGCAATAAGTAGGTTGTCACAGCGCCCTTCTAGAAAAGAGACAGACAACCTCATATAAGACCTGCAGTTTCATGCAATTATTGGTCGTCTCGCTTCGGCCTGCCACTCAGTACTAACCACGAAGACTCAGAGAGCGGTGTACGTACTGTACAAGCATTTATCGCCATAATCGCTTGTACAAGTGAGAGAGAGAGAGAGAGACAGAGAGACAGACAGAGAGAGATTGGCGGAGGAAATACAGATTGCTAGTTTGGAGGGAGTGATCTAATACTGTACAGTACAGACATATGATCACTATAAACAAACCATTTGTGCAGGTCGTTCGGCAAAAGATAGGCGCTCATACGTCGTGTTCATCAGGAGATTCCATCACACACACGCGCACAAACACACACACACTCACACGTGTGTGTGTGTGCGCAGCGCGTGTGTATATTTGTATGTATTTTCTTTTATTCGTTTATTTGCTTCAGACAGTTTGACTGTGCCATGCTGGAGCACCGCCTTTAGTCGAGCAAATCGACCCCAGGACTTATTTTTTGTAAGCCTAGTACTTATTCTATCGGTCTCTTTTGCCGAACAGCTATGTTACAGGGATGTAAACACTCCAGCATCGGTTGTCAAGTTATGTTGGAGGTGAGGGAACAAACACAGACGCACAAACATATACACATACATACATACATACATACATACACACACACACACACACACACACACACACATATACAATAGGCTTCTTTCAGTTTTCCTCTACGAAATCCACTCACAAGGCTTTGGTCGCCCCGAGGCTATAGTAGAAGACACTTACCCAGGGTGCCACGTAGTGGGACTGAACCCGGAACCATGTGATTGGTAAACAAGCCACTTATCACACAGCCTCTTCTGCTGTATGTATGTATTTATTTGTTTACCC
>NC_142930.1:147423343-147478343 GCF_046866305.1 Octopus bimaculoides
TTACCACACAGCCACAAATACATACATACATGCATACATAGCTATATACGTAGGTACCTACGTAGGTATGTATGTAGGTACGTATGTATGTATGCATGCATGCATGTACGCATGTATGTATGTATTGTGTGTGTGTGTATGTATGTATGTTTGTATGTATGCATGCATGTATGTATGTATGTATGCATGTATGCATGTGTGTATGCATGTATGTATGAATGTGTGTATATATATACGAGAGTCGGCTGAAAAATTCATAGGCTGACGAAGACACTCTCATGGAATGTGAGCCAATGAGGCTTATTTTTCAATATAGCCCCCTTGCAGCGAGTTGGCAGAATCGTTAGCACGCCGGGCGAAATGCTTATCGGTATTTCGTCTGCCGTTACGTTCTGAGTTCAAATCCCGCCGAAGTCGACTTTGCCTTTCATCCTTTCGGGGTTGATAAATAAAGTACTAGTCACGCACTGGGGGCGATGAAATCGACTTAATCTCTTTGTCTGTCCTTCTTTGTCCCCTCTATGTTTAGCCCCTTGTGGGCAATAAAGAAATAAGAAACGTTAGCTCGCCAGGCGAAATGCTGAGCGGTATTTCATCTGTCTTTATGTTCTGAGTTCAAATTCTGCCAGGTCGACTTTGCCTTTCATGCTTTCAGGGTCGAAAAATTAAGTACCAGTCACGTCCTGGGATCGATCTGATCGACTGCGCCTCCCCCCTCCCCAAAGATTTCAGGCCCCTACCTAGAGTAGAAAAGAATATAGTCCCCTTGTGGTCCACAAACGTCCTCCACCAGTATGGCAGTGTTTGGATCTCATTGGTGAAGAAGCTTTCAACTTGTTGGACAAAAAGTCATCAACAATACTGCGATATTGCTTCTCAGCCAAGAGTCTTTCATGTTGGGGAATAGATGAGAGTCATATGGAACTAAATGAGGAGAACAGGGAAAGTGATCAACTAGTTCAAAGCCGCAGCCATGCAGAGCAGCCATTGAAACGAAGGGCTTGTGTGCTGGCGCATTGTACTCATGAAACAGGGCACCTTTCGTCAGTTTCCTGGGTATTTAGTCTTGGTAGCTCTTCGTAACTGCCTCAGCAAGTTGGAATCGTAGTCTCCATTGATAATGTGGCCCTTTTGAAGGTAGTAATTAAACACAATGCCATTTGAAACTCAAAAAGCTGAAGCCATCACCTTCGCTGCAGATGAAACGAGCCTGGCCTTCTTTGAAGCAGGTAGGGAAGGTTCTTATCTTTGCATGGATTGTCTCTTTGCCTCTGGCTCAAAGTGATAAATCCAACACTCATCCTGGGTTAGGAAACGTTCAAAGAAACCAGATGGATCTGCCTCAGGCAATGTCAGATTTTCCCTTGATGTGATTAGCCTGGTGCGCTTTTAATCATGTGCCAGAAGACATGGCGCCCACCGAGCAGAAACCTAAAGGCGGCGAGCTGGCAGAAACGTTAGCACACAATGCGAAATGCTTAGCGGTATTTCGTCTGCCGCTAAGTTCTGAGTTCAAATTCCGCCGAGGTCGACTTTGCCTTTCATCCTTTCGGGATCGATTAAATAAGTACCAGTTACGTACTGGGGTCGATATAATCGACTTAATCCGTTTGTCTGTCCTTGTTTGTCCTCTCTGTGTGTAGCCCCTTGTGGGCAGTAAAAAAATAAGAAACCTTCATCGTGCCAAGTTCATTGAGCAGAATATTCTCAATTCTCTCACGGGATATGTTAATAGCATTGGCTATTTGATTTATAGCCAATCGCCTCATCCATTACCATGTCGTAAGTACGATCAATGTTTTCTTCCGTGGTGGCAGCTGCAGAATGTCCAAACCTTAGATCATCTTCGACACTCTCGGTACCCATCCTAAATTCAGCTGCCTACATTTGCTCTGTTGATAAAGTTGGAGCGTCATCCCCTGACACAGCAATCATATCAGCATGAATGTCCTTAAGGGTTAAAAACCCTTTTCTGTGAGTATTTGATAACACTACGATGCTGAATTTTGTCCAGTTTCAAGAGAAGTCGCTACTAGTTACTTCTGAAATGTCCTTTGAACAGTCAAATGTCGGTTAAGCTGGAAAGAAACAATAAGAAAGAGAGCTGAAATTAATGCATGCAAGCAGCAGGAGTGGGTGTGTGGTAAGTAGCTTGATTACCAGCCACATGGTTCCGGGTTCAGTCTCATTGCGTGGCACCTTGGACAAGTGTCTTCTACTATAGCTTCGGGTCGACCAAAGCCTTGTGAGTGGATTTGGTAGACGGAAACTGAAAGAAGCCCGTCGTATATATATGTATATATATGTATATATATAAATATATATATGTTTGTCCCCCTACCATCGCTTGACAACCGATGCTGGTGTGTTTACGTCCCCGTAACATAGCGGTTCGGCAAAAAGACACCGATAGAATAAGTACTAGGCTTACAAAGAATAAGTCCTGGGGTCGATTTTCTCGACTAAAGGCGGTGCTCCAGCATGACCAGAGTCAAATGACTGAAACAAATAAAAGAGTAAAAAGTGTAAAGAGTAAGATTTCAACAGCTCTAGCATCACTCCTTTATAGTCAGCCTATGAATTTTTCAGTCCATATACGTAATATACATATATATATACATGTGCGTGTGTATGTGTTTGTGTGTGTGTGTGTGTGTGTGTGTGTGTGTGTGTGTATATATATATATATATATATATATATATATACATATATGTATATATAGATATGCACACACATTCGCACACGCACAATTGATATGTACACACGCATACGTACGCACATACACACACATACGTACATACAACATGTGTCTTCTATTTGAACATAAATGAATCATGATGGAATGCATCATTCATTAATTAATTTGCGCCACTCACCTTTCTTTCTCTGTCTAATTCAGTGAGACTATATAAAACACATTTCCATGAATATTAATCATTTCTTCAATAGCAGGTGAAATATTACAACTTAGATACGTAAGTTGTCTAGACAATGTGGCACTAAAACTATTTGTTTCAACCCGAACATAATGGCGTAAAGATGATGCGTTTATGCGGTCGACCGTCATGTTAGAAATAGCAGACAAAGGTCTCCCAAATGGCGCACTGCACTGTCTTATGGTTTGAGGGCTTGTGGCTTAGTGGTTAGTGTGTTGCATTCATGATTGCGAGATTGTAAGTTAGACTCCCAAACTGGCCGTTCTTGAGAATTATCAAAAATAAAAAAAAACAAGGAAGTAAAATTGTCCTTTGCAAGCCACAGGCTGATAAGGCTGGTTTCTCGGGTTTCATGGCGTACATATTCCTCACAACCCTAATTGGGATGTCACTCCATCGCAGGATTATTAATTTTTGCCAACTGCAGCAGCGGGAAATGAGGTGTTTTGCTCAAGAGCATAATCGCCCAGTCTAGGCATCGAAACCACAATCATGCGATCACTAGTGCTGCACCCGAACCACTACGTTGCGCGTCTCCACCTTGAGAATTATGCGCCCAATTAAAATATTGTAAAAGAAAAAGAGCTTCTAATAATCCTTTCTACTACAGGCACAGGACCTGAAATTTTAAGGGAGAAGGTGCTAGTCGCTTATATCGACCCTAGTAAGCGACTGGTATTTATTTTATCGAGCTTGAGGAGAAGAAAGTCAAAGTCGACCTGGGTGTAATAGAAATAAGAAATATTCCTTTCCCTTATAGGCAAAGGGCCTGAAATTTTAAGGGGTAGGAGCTAGTCGATTACATCGACCCCAGTTCTTGATTGGTATTTATTTTATCGAGCTAGAAAAGAAGAAAGGCAAAGTCGACTTCGGTGGAATTTGAACTCGGATCTTAAAGACAAGAAATGTTACTCAGTATTTTGTCTGACGTTCTAACGATTCTGCCAGCTCGTCACCTTAGGAGAGCTACTAATAATGCGATAAAATGAGAAGTGAGTAATCTTTGTATAAAAATAAGCCGGTAAAGACCCCCTTCGGTCATGAATGACCACGGGATTGCACCTAGAAATCTCCCCTCCGAGGCACAAGTCCGGGTAAGGTTGTTAATGGAAGACTAGCTGTCGCCCATGCATACCAGTCTCCCCTCTCCATGTCACTGATGTTGTCGAAGGGGAAGGCAAGGGCTGTTACAGCTTGACACCAGTGACATCGTAACTCATTTCTACAGCTGAGTAAACTGGAGTAACGGAAAATGAAGTGTCGTGTTTTATATGTTTCAGGCGTAAAGACTCATCATCAAACATACACGGTTTAGAAATGTGCTTCTCGTTGTTGGATGTTCTCCTTCTTTTCTGTTACTTTACTTCCGTATCAGAGCACTTCAAGTAAACTACAGCGCTATTCTTTTATGCAGCGTGATAATCTGGTGATAGTGGGGCTGGGGTAGAAGAAAGAAAAGAAAAGGGAAGGATAGGAAAGGGATCTTTTTTAAAACGGGGGCCACAGTATTTTCTTAACGAAACACTTTGAAACTTGGAACACTGGTAGAATGTGTCATATAAAACATCTTTTTCTCTTAGTCTTCTTAAAAAAAAAAAGAAATCCCTAAGTTATTCCATGGTAAAGTTGTCGTATTTCTGTAATTTCAACCAATCACTGACGTCCATTCAGCCGATATACATTAAGTGCCGACTACATAAACAAACGATTCTGAAACAATTCTATCGGTGATAAAATTATTATTTCCTTGTCAAAAAATGGCTGAAGCATATTGGCAGTAGCTAATAAACCTTTCTATTATAGGCTAACCCTAACCCTAACCCTAACCCTAACCCTACGGTTAGGGTTAGGGTTAGGGTAAAACGGCAAATTTAAAAAGAAAAAAGCAAATAAAACGAAGAAAAAAAAAAGAAAATGAAAAAAGCAAATTTAAAATGAAAAAAGCAAATAAAACGAAGCAAAAAAAAAAGAAAATGAAAAAAGCAAATTTAAAATGAAGAAAAGCAAATTTAACGAAGGAAAACGAACACTGTCAGAAGTTATGGAGATTAAATACACTTTACACCGCTTAATCAACCAAAGGAGTAAATGTAAACAACTGAATACTTGTCAGTGATTGGTTGAAATTATTGAAATAAGACAATTTTTTACATGAAATAAATTCGAATACAAAAATATTTTTCTGTTCTATAACACAAAATAGATAAGTATACGAAGTTTGAAAGTCTTTCGGTACCAAAAACACTACGTAAAACATTAATGAAAACTGTGGCCCCCTAGATCCTAGGAAAGATATATTGATGAGGTACTAAAACTACTTGTTTCAAACCGAACGTAATGGTCCAAAGATGATACGTTTATGCGGTCGACCGTCATGCTAGAAATAGCAGTCAAATGTCTCCCAAATGACGCACCGTACTGTCTGGTGGTTTGTGTGCTTGTAGCCTAGTGATCAGTGTGTTGCACTCTGGATCGTAAGATTGTAGTTTCGATTCCCAGACCGAGTGACGCGTTGTGGTCTTGAGCAAGACACTTCATTGTCCTGCGATCACTTTGACATCTGACGTGTGACACACTGTGCACCTGTGCAGGCAGTGTAGATTTGGTTGGTGGGGGTGAGCTTATGTGCAGCACAAGCATTTGATCACTATAAACAAATAATCTGTGAAGTTGTTCAGCAAAACATTGCAGAACACTATCTTTCTTGGACTACAAGAGACAACCAAACTGCCAGCTGGCAGTAGCGCCGGGGTTGAAGAAAGCGCAGAAACGGGTAAGATATATTGATGTTGCATAAAAGTTACACGCTCCAATCCGAACATAATAATGGTCCAAAGAGGATGTTCTCATGTGGACAATTGGTATGTTAAAAATATCAGTTAAGTATCTCTCAATGCGCCTTCAGTAGTTGGCTAGGGCGTCGGGCTCACAATCACGAGGTAGTGAGTTCGATTCCCGGACCGGTCTGTGTGTTGTGTTTTTGAACAAGACACTTTATTTCACATTGCCCCATTTTATTCATCTGTAGAAGTGAGTTGCGACGTCACTAATGCCAAGCTGTATGGGCCTTTGCCTTCCCCTTCGACAACATCGGTGGGGTAGAGAGAAGAGGCTGGTACGCATGGGTGACAGCTGGTCTTCCATGAACTTTCTTGCCCAGACTTGTGCCTCAGAAAAGGTAAAGAAATCTGGATAGCGTAGTCCTTCGTACGCTATGTCTGAAATTGGAAAATTGATGTAATTATAGCTGGAATGTGGAGGCGCAATGGCCCAGTGGTTAGGGCAGCGAACTCGCGGTCATAGGATAGCGGTTTCGATTCTCAGACCGGGCGTTGTGAGTGTTTATTGAGCGAAGACACCTAAAGCTCCACGAGGCTCCGGCAGGGGATGGTGGCGAACCCTGCTGTACTCTTCCACCACAACTTTCTCTCACTCTTACTTCCTGTTTCTGTTGTCCTTGTAATTCAAAGGGTCAGCCTTGTCACACTGTGTCACGCTGAATATCCCCGAGAACTACGTCAAGGATACATGTGTCTGTGGAGCGTTGATCGGATCAACTGGAGCCCTCTGCATTTCTGATAATGGAAAGTATTTTTGTTGAAGGTGGAATGGTTGCCTCGTCTTTTTTTAATGATTTCTGCCGAGAGTACAAGGACTATGACTACGATCTTCACAAGCTACTCGACCTTAGTCATTTTGATAAGCTTGACATACGGTTTGAACGGCTGTAATTTGACATCGAGGTGAGTTTTGGCGTGGCAGTAAAGGAATTCCAAAAGATTGAAAGTTGAAGTCTTAGGGTGTAAGAACATGGAATAGATGTTGATAAGGCACTTGTGAAGAAGACAAAGGATGAGCGAATAGAGACCGTTATTGTAACGGTACAGGTGAATGCGTCAGTGGCTTAGAGGCTGGAAAGTGTTGTTGAATTAATCTTTAGCGATCAATCAGATAACTTTCTTTTACATGCTGTCTTGAATGTTTTTATGTTGAGCAGCAGCAATGTTTCAAATTCAAGAGCAATATTCTTTATAGAGTGTCAATAGCTATTTGGAGCTGAAGTATTTTCTGGTATCTAAAGACGAAGGCTAGTATTTGTGGCACAGATTTCACTAGATGAGATCGAGAAAATATTTTAAATTTCCCTATTCATGGAGGCAGTGATGTAGAATTTGATGTGCTGTGACATTTATGTATGAAATGTTAAGAAGGAGCAGAAAGTTTATCATCTGCATAAGAGAGGGCGCTGTTAGAGGTTATAGCCAGTACGTCGTTAATTCAAACGATGGAAAGTGTGGGCGACATAACTAACGCTTGGACATACTGGAGTTGATGAAATATAGATCAGAGACATCCCTGTCCTTGTATGGTCTGATCAGGCAGGAAGCTTCTAACGCAAAAGACTAGAAACAAATGGGATCCATAAGCAGACTGTTAAGCCAGTAAAATGCCTGATTAATGTTATATGACATTGTTTTCGTCGAACTTCTCAAGAATGAGGGATCACTAGGGAAAAATATAGGAGGGGAAGCCCTCAGTAAATCTGGCTCTGTAAAAGTTATACTGTTTTCCACTGAAAAGAGTAGGGCTTCAAGAGTATAAGATGGTTTCTAATAACAGGTTCTCAAGAGTGAGGGCCCACTGGGGAAAGATACAGGAGGGCAAGCTCTTAATAAATCTGGCTCTGTAGAAGTTATACTATTTATGTAGGGTTCCATCACTTTTGAGTTGTGACACAGTTCAATGACTTGCAACAAAGTAGACATCGCTAAAGCTACTCAAGGACCTTATGATGGTGTTAAACCGGACGCCCCATTATGCCGACTACACAAAATTATATTGAGAGAAAGAAAGAGAGAAAAAAAGAAAGAATGAAAGAAAAAGAAAACTCTTTGGTTGTAGATGCAAATTATTTCGGCCAATCTACGATAAGATGCAGCTATGTGAATTTATGATTCATTAGTAAATGATTCAATATGTTGTAAATATTTCTTTCTAATTAGCTCAGCAAATTGGAAGAGGCTAATCTCTAGTCTAAATGAACAATTATTGAATTAATCCACTGAGTAAACATTCAGGATCTATTCTGTTAGCATTTGCAAAGGGCTGCGAATGATTAAGGTAACTCGCGCATATGTTTATTTGATTATAGAATACAACTGAGACATGGAATAATCAATAACAGTGGATGTTATACGCGAGCTTGATCAGATACGACGTTCATTCCAAATGAAACCTGAAGTTCAAGGAAAAATGATGACGGTCGTCTGCATCGGTAAAAACTAATAAACAAACCTGGTAATATAAGAGAAAGAAAACGCGTTGAGCTGCCAGAATCGTTAGTATGTCGAACAAAATGCTTAGCGGCATTTAGTTCGCTTTAACGTTCTAAGTTTAAATTCCGTCGAGGTCGCCTTTGCCTTTCATCCTTTCGGGGTCGATAAAATAAGTACCAGTTGAGCCTTGGGGTCGATGTAATCAACTTCCGCCCTTCCCCCGAACATGCTGGCATTGTGCCACATATTGAAACCAACATAAGAGAAAGGGGGCGGGGAGCTGGGAGAATCTTTAGCGGCATTTCTTCCGGATCGGATCTTTACATCCTGAGTTCAAACTGTGCCGTAGTTGACTTTGCCTTTAATCATTTCGAGGTCGGTGGAACTTATACGAGTTGAACACTGGAGTCGATGTAATCGGCTGATTCCCCACCTAAAATTGCTGGCTTTGTGCCAAAATTTGAAACCAATGTAAGAGAAAGAAATAAAGAGAGAGAAAGCGGGAGAGGGAGAAGAGAGAGAGAGAGAGAGAGAGAGAGAGAGAGAGAGAGAGAGAGAACGAGAAGGAGAGAGAAAGAGTGAGAGAGAGGGAGAAGGGGGTCATTCTAGCGACTTTCTGCAATGTCAGCAGAATTCATCTTTGCACATAACACACTGACTTAGCATATGTAATATACTTTGTGTGTGTGTGTGTGTGTGTGTGTGCGTGCGTGTGTGTATGTGTGTTTGTATGTTGTTGATGATGATGCTGATGGTGATATAGTTGTTGTTTAGTCTATAACGTGTGCAGTGCTGCCTTAAGGCCTGGACATACTATCCAGCTGCTCGGCGTCTGACAGCTGTTTCTAGGATATCCCAGCTATTGGAACATCGTATCACGCGAAGATTCCATATGCTCAGTATTTCGTCATTCGAGACGCCTTGCCAAGTCTTACCAAATTGTTTGTCTTTCTTCCTAGGGGAAGTCACTTCTAGCCGCTTGGGATAAGGCAGTTCAAACCGGAATTTTAGTGGCATACCTATTTCAGCACTCAGATCGCATACCTATTAGTTTGAGCCACCCTGACGAAAAACTCCTCGTATCTTATATATATATATACACACACATACATGCATATGTGTGCGTGTATGAATGTATGTATGATATATATATATGCGTATATACATTTTTATACACACACATATATATATATATATATATATATATATGCATATATGAATGGTTGTATGCCTGTTACATTGTATGTAAGAATGTATCCTGTTCAAAGTAGTAACCTACTCAAAATGAGAAAATACGTTTCGTGTATCTAGTTAGCATTTGGTTCGTGACTTGGTAGGGTATCAGCTGGGCACTATGTTATATGATGGATGAGGTACATGTTTTTATTTTCACTCCGACATTTTGAGACGCACTCGGACCTCTTGTTTAGCAAATTTGCTAATTTAAGAGGTAATAGTGATTTTTTTCCCCTACAATAACAGTACGATAATCATCCCTCCATCCAGCCATCCAGCCATCCAGTTATCCACTAATATAAATGGGAGGGTTAACCTCCGAAATACCCAATCACATAATTATGAAAGTCGTCGTATTATAGCTCGGTTGACCGCAAATGCAATTCTGAAGTGACTGTTTACTGAGCTGATGCCATTTGTATTTCACATCGTTTCAAGCAGCCAACAAAGTGCTTCGATTGGTTAATATGTAGATGTCTCGGTTCTGAAACTATATTTTCAGATGAATTATTCCACTCGCAGACAATATATCTCTCTGCTGCAGACACAGTACTTTTAAAATGGAATCTAATACGACAGTCGCTAAGAATCTCAGTCTATCTGTCTCTTTCTCTCTCTCTTTATTCCTTTGTGCGTAACAGAGAGAAAGGGTGGAGAGACAGACAGAAAGAGAAAGTGAGAGGGAGAAAGAATGAGAGTAGGGGAAAAGAGACAGAAAGAAGCAGTGAGGGGAGGAACGAGAGGAGCACTGCAGATCGAGTGATAAGTTACAGGCAAGATAAGACGAAACCACAAAATGGTTTCGATGCGGTATTTTCGGTTCGCTTACGCTATTAATGTCCTTTACAATGGCATGAAAAGTCACAACCCCTATTTCTTATTCTCTTAAAATGTAGAACCTTTGTTCATATTCAAAACGGAACTAATGTTATATATTTTCCTTCTTTCTTTCACTATCTATCCATCCATCTATCTATCTATCTATCTATCCATCTATCTATCTATCTTTCTATCTATCTATCTATCTATCTATCTATCTATCTATCTATTTATCTATCTATCTATCTATCTATCTATCTATCTATCTAGTTTCGATTTCTCTTCTTCCCTCTCCCCTCTTCCCTTCTCCCCTGTCTATCTTTTGATTTATCTGTCTCTATCTATCTCCCTATCTCTGCTTTTGTTATGTTAGATGTCTTTCCGCACATGTATTAATTTGTTACTAGGCTTCAATTCTCTAAGATCGCGTGACTTCTCGGTTTTCTCAAGGACGTCAGCGGCTTAAATAAAATAGATTAAGTTTTCAAACATGGTGCAAAAAGTATTATGATCGATCTTGTCTCTTTTTCTCGTCTCGTCTCTCTCTCTCTCACACACACACACACACATACGCGCACACACATACGCATACACATATACTCACGCGCACGCACACACACACACACAGACACTCACACACGCATACATATGCTATGTTACATTTTCCTGTTTTCTTTGTATGTCATATATATATATATATGTGTGTGTGTGTGTGTGTGTATGATCTATCTATCTATCTATCTATCTATCTATCTATCTATCTATCTATCTATCTATCTATTGCTGTAGTGGAAATGATACACCATTCCCACGGGACAAGTGGTAGGAAGGAGCCATTATAAAGCGAGACTTCGTCTACCAGTACGGAGAGTCGTGTGTCAGTCGTACGAGTTCTCATTTGGAGTTAAGTGTCACTTACGTGTTATAGCCGAGGTAGGCTGTTCAAATTCGATGACTTGCAGAGCTATCAATGATAGCACGATGGGCAAAGCGGTGTATTACCATTCCGGTATAGAAGAGATACTAAGAAAATATCGTGGCTACTAGAGTAGATACAACAGCTACAGTCACAACAATGGCCATACATTATAACTGTGGAAAACGCCACATCATAACAATAACGACGAGGATTTAAACAATTCACGCAGACGACATTAAAAAAGATATTTCTCAAACGCGTGATAATAGCGTGATCAGGATAAATTATCCATACATTGCAGAAAAATACGTTACTGGCCAGCCATGAGACTCGAACTCACATTTCTGTGATTACGCGTCAAGTGTTTTACCATTGAACTAAAAACACTTGACGCGTAATCACAGAGATGTGAGTTCGAGTCTCATGGCTGGCCAGTAACGTATTTTTCTGCAATGTATGGATAATTTGATCACGCTATTTATAGCATTATCACGCGTTTGAGAAATAAATTTATTTCTGTATCTTATAATACATCTCAACGCTTCCAAAAAAAGAACAAACTTTGTTTGTTTACTTTCATCGTAAAGTTGGATTAAAAAAGATATTTTTCACGTGGAGAAATTAAAAAAAAAATTCCCGTGGTGAAAGTAACAACTCGACAGAGGAGTAACAAACATTTTGTTGTACACATTTTACGAAAAATCCGTAAAATCATGGAAAACTTGTTGGTAGATTCAGTTGAGTTGCAAAAACATCAACAACAACAACTCAAAGAACAACAACAAAGGATCTTTTTTAAAACGGGGGCCACATTTTTCATTAATGTTTTACGTAGTGTTTTTGGTAGCGAAAGACTTTCAAACTTCGTATACTTATCTATTTTGTGTTATAGAACAGAAAAATATTTTTGGATTCGAATTTATTTCATGTAAAAAATTGTCTTATTTCGATAATTTCAACCAATCACTGACGTCCATTCAGCCGATATACATTAAGTGCCGACTACATAAACAAACGATTCTTCGTTTTATTTGCTTTTTTCATTTTAAATTTGCTTTAACCCTAACCCTAACTCTAACCCTAACCCTAACCCTAACCCTAGGGTTAGGGTTAGGGTTAGGGTTAGAGTTAGAGTTAGGGTTAGGGTTAGGGTTAATTGTTTCAGAATCGTTTGTTTATGTAGTCGGCACTTAATGTATATCGGCTGAATGGACGTCAGTGATTGGTTGAAATTACAGAAATACGACAACTTTAACATGGAATAATTTATGGATTTCTTTTTTTTTAAAGAAGACTAAGAGAAAAAGATGTTTTATATGACACATTCTACCAGTGTTCCAAGTTTCAAAGTGTTTCGTTAATGAAAAATGTGGCCCCCGTTTTAAAAAAGATCCACAACAAATATTACAGCAACAAATGCTACAACAAATGAAGTTGGTAACAAAACCTGAAAATACGTTTTCGCCAGACCATGTAGCGAATTCAATGAATGAATTTAGATATAACCCGGAAGAAGGAGTCATCTTCGAGGAATATTACCGAAGATTTGAACAAATTTTCGAAAAAGAATGTTAAGACTGGAATGTCTAGCTATAATTGAGAAAATCGACCACCCAGACTGGGCAGCACCGACGGTTTATGTGAAAAAAAAAAAAAAAAAAAAATAAAGAATAAACTAAAAGTGTGTACAGATTTCTCGACAGGATTAAATGACTGTTTAGTCGAACACAACGTAAGGATACCAAATGGTTTTGGTCAGAAAAATGCCAGAAGGCATTTGACGAGTTAAAAAGTATTTCAATTTCAGACTTGTCTCTAATACACTTCGATCCAAAGTTGGAAACGATACTGGCCATAGATGTTAGTGAGTACGGGGTAGGAGCAGTACTCCTACATAAATGTGACGATGGCAGTAGAAAGGCCGTAGCTCATACGTCAAGGATACTATTGCCAGCGGAAAAAAATTATAGCCAGATTGAGAAAGAAGAATTGGCAATTATATTGGCATCAAGAAGTTCCATGGGATTATACATGGGAGACGTTTACGGTTACAAACTGACCATCACCCGTTGCTGACAATTTATGGATCTAAAACAGGAATTCTAATACATACAGTAAACAAATTATAAAGATGGGGCGACATACGACTAAACTATGACTACGCAATGGAATATTCACCTTCGGAAAAAGTTAGGACATGCCGACAGCATGTGCAAGTTAATATCCAAAAATGGCGAACCATTCAAGGATACAGTAATAGCAGCTCTAAGAGCCGAAGGTGAAATTAAGAACATAATGTAGAACATTGTACGAGAGTTACCGATAGGCCTGGAAGATATAAAGCGGAATGCGTTAAAAAATAAGTTCATAAATGAAACAAACAAAAACCAAAGAACACTGTGTTCAACAAAAGGAAACAAAAAAAAAAAGTTCAGTACAAAAAAACACTAAAACGTAAACATATTCAACATATGACGGTTTGCTGATGAATGGCGAAAGGATAGTGATACGGGACACACTTCAAAAAAGAATGTTGAAAGAATTTCACATTGGTCATCCGGGGATCTCAAGGATAAAAGCACTAATGCTCAGTTATGTATATTGGTCGAAGATGGACAAGGAAATTGAAAACTTGGTAAAAGGCTTCAGAGGATGTTCTCTGGCAGCGAAATTGCCTACTAAAAAATGGGAGCATTGACCAGAAGTAAAAATCGCATGGTCGAGATTACACATCGATTTCGCGGGTCCGTTAAATGGTTATTACTACTTAGTAGTAGTTGACAGTTTTACAAAATGGCCTCAAATTGTTAAGTGCAAAAGATCAACCTCCTCAACTGTAATAAATTTTTTGCACAAATTATTCGCAAGATTTGGCACCCAGACGCGGGGAGGTAGAGTAAGAGGTCTTAGTGCCTCAATTTGAACTCGGTGATTTTGGTAAGAGGCTTAGCGCCTCAATTTGAAAGAACGATTGAATATATTTGCTGAAATTTTGTGAGATTTGATTGGTAAGAGGCTCAGTGCCTCAATTTGTAACTGTTGTAAGAGGTTCAATACCTCGTTTGTGTTTTTTTATTAAAAAAAGAACAATGTTTTCGGGAGGTAGCAATCGGTGGGCGTTGTCTGCTTCCCCCACCAGCCATCTCTTTTTTCATTCCATTATCATTGTGTCTGTGTCCAACCCGGGATCTATTTTAAAACGGGGGCCACATTTTTCATTAATGTTTTACGTAGTGTTTTTGGTACGGAAAGACTTTCAAACTTCCTATACTTATCTATTTTGTGTTATAGAACAGAAAAAAATTTTTGTATTCGAATTTATTTCATGTAAAAAATTGTCTTATTTCGATAATTTCAACCAATCACTGACAAGTATTCAATTGTTTACATTTACTCCTTTGGCTGATTAAGCGATGTAAAGCGTATTTAATCTCCATACCTTCGTTTTATTTGCTTTTTTCATTTTAAATTTGCTTTAACCCTAGCCCTAACCCTAGGGTTAGGGTTAGGGTTAATTGTTTCAGAATCGTTTGTTTATGTAGTCGGCACTTAATGTATATCGGCTGAATGGACGTCAGTGATTGGTTGAAATTACAGAAATACGACAATTTTAACATGGAATATCTTAGGGATTTCTTTTTTTTAAAGAAGACTAAGAGAAAAAGATGTTTTATATGATACATTCTACCAGTGTTCCAAGTTTCAAAGTGTTTCGTTAATGAAAAATGTGGCCCCCGTTTTAAAAAAGATCCCCAACTCGCAAGCTTCCGTCTGTATTATTCCTTTATGGCAAATGTAATGAAATAAAGAAGCTTGCTTCCCAGCCACATGGTTCCGGATACAGTCCTACTGCGTGGAACTTGGGCAAGTGTCTTCTGCTATAGCCTCGCACGGACACACTTCAAGTTTCACGGGATAAACTATTTTCCCATTGATTCTCTATAGCATATGATATAAATCTTTTAAAATTTAGCGTTAAAAAGTATTTTGCCTAACATTGGCAGTTTCCTATCTTTTAATATATTTTATCGGTAAGGCGGTGAACTGGCAGACACGTTAGCACCCCGAGCGAAATATTTAGCAGTATTTCGTCTATCTTCGTGTTCTGAGTTCAAATTCCGCTGAGGTCGACTTTGCCTGTCATCCTTCCGAGGTCAACTTTGCCTTTCATCCTTTCGAGGTCGATAGATTAAGTGTCAATTGTGTCCTGGGGTCGATCTAATCGACTGGTCTTCTCCCCAAAATTTCGGGTCTTGTTCCTAGAGTAAAAAAAAAGAAAATTTTTTATTTTCATATAATTTTATTTCCTTTTATTAGCTCCTTAATTGTTATTTCGTTTAACGTATTTTATTGTTAGCACTTTACTTGCTCGTCGTATTCCGTTCAAATCTATTGTCATGTGTTTTATTGCCATATTTCATCCGCTCTGACCTAATTTTGTAGGTTTCGTGATTAAAATTATCACTCATTGAGTTGGCACAGTGGCAACAGTTCGTCGGTTACGCGTGGTAAAAGAACGTATTCAGATACTGAAACATTGCAGTAACAGATACCACAAACGACATTCTTCCAAACACAAGAAGACGATCTAGCTGCTAATACCGTCAGGATTTAGGGGTAAGGTTTCTGATACCACGAATGTTCAAGAGGTGGAGGTCTCCTAATTTATTTAGATATGAAAATCTAATTTTAACCAAGTAGGAAAGATCAATTTTGAAGGTCCATATTCAATTTCAGAAGCCAATCGTGAAGTATGAATAAGTTATAATCTGCATGCCTTTACGTCGCCAGCTAATAAAAAACATTCTGTCGACAGGAATTTTCTACAAAGTGTTCACAGATGCTTACTATTAAATATATGTAATTCTATTGAAGCAAAAATATTTTCATTTGTCTTTACTTTTCTGGTAAATTTTAACTACTCACTTCATTTTCACATGCATTAAAACTTGTTGCATGACATACACTAATGTATCGTAATTTTATGGGGATCTATTTCAAAACGGGGGCACCAGTATTTTCTTAACGAAACACTTTGAAACTTGGGACACTGGTAGAATGTGTCATATAAAACATCTTTTACTCTTAGTCTTCTTAACAAAAAAACGTACATCGCAAGTTATTCCATGTTAAAGTTGTCGTATTTCTGTAATTTCAACCAATCACTGACGTCTATTCAGCTGAATAGAGTTACTGCTGGGCAGTCATAAAAATGTTATTCCCTGTGACATATTTCATCCGGTTTAATCGTAATTTATACGCATATATTGTTTATATAATAAATTACACTGTGCGTATCTATGTGTGTAACAATTTTAGAGTTTGGATTCTAGAGTTAGGGTTAGTTTTAGGGTTAGGGTTAGGGTTAACAGTCTAGTTAGGGTTAGGGGATTAATACGATATACACCGTTACAGCGCTAACTGTTTTCAACTGAATAGACGTCAGTGATTAGTAGAAATTATCGAAATAAGACAATTTTTTTACATGAAATAAATTCGAATACAAAATTTTTTTTCTGTTCTATAACACAAAATAGATAAGTATACGAAGTTTGAAAGTCTTTCCGTACCAAAAACACTACATAAAACATAAATGAAAACTGGTGCCCCCGTTTTGAAATAGATCCTTTTATGGTAATGGATACAGTACGCTAAAAGCAGTGTCTAAAATAAATAATAACTGGTGACCAATTGTATTTATCTTTTACTCCATTGAACTGCGGCCATGCTGGTGCACCGCTTTGAAGAGCTTAATGGAACAAATTGATTTCAGGACTTTTTTTTTAAGTGTGGTACTTATTTTAGCTTTAGGTGTTTTCGCTCAATAAACACACACAACGCCCGGACTGGGAATCGAAACCGCGATCCTCCGACCGCGAGTCTGCTGCCTTAAGCACTGGACCATTGCGCATCCACACTCTATTACATATGTGAGACATTTTTAGCATGCGAGCTGGCAAGATCGTTAAAAGCGTCGGAAAAAAAAATTGCTTTGCAATGTTTGTACCGACTATGAGTTCAAATCCCACTGAAATCAACCCTGCCTTTCGTTCATTTGGAGTGGATAACAAATTATTAGTCAAATTCTGGAGTCGAAGAAACTAAAACTAGCCTCTCAGACTTGCTGGCCTTGTACCTAAATAACAAACCATTATTAACAGGAAATGTAGAGGCGCGTGGCTAAGTGGTTAGGGTGTCGGCACCATGATCGTAAGACTGTGGTTTCGATTCCTAGACCGGGCGACGCGTTGTATTTTTGAGCAAAACACTTCATTTTACGTTGCTCCAGTCCACTTAGCTGGCAAAAAATGAGTAACGCTGCGATGGACTGGCGTCCCGTCCAGCTGGGGAACACATACGCCATAGAAACCGGGCCCATGAACCTGGCGAGGCTTTAAAAGAGCGCATTTATTTTTATTATAACAGGAAATAACTAGCGCATGTTCGTAGGCACACATTCTTATATTGGTTTCAAATTTTGGCACAAGGCCAGCAATTTCGGTGGAGTGGGTAAGTTGATGAGGTCGACACCAGTATTCAACTACGACTTATTTTATCGATCTCGAAAGGATGAAAGGCAAAGTTGACTTCAGTGAAATTTGAACACGGAATTTAAAGACGGACGAAATACCGCTAAGCATTTTTCCCGGTGTGCTAACAATTTTGCCAGCTTATCGCCTAACATACACGCACACACGTTCATATGTTGGTTTCAAAATTTGGCACAAGGTCAGCAATTTTGGGGTAGGAGATAAGTTGATTAGATCGAAATACTTATTTTGTCGACCTCGAAAGGATGAAAGGCAAAGTCGATGTCGGCGGAATTTGAACGCAGAACGTAAAGGTGAACGACGTGGTCACGATTTTGCCAGTTCGCCGCTTTCACGCATTCTTATATTGTGATTATTTATTTACAAGAGCCAACTTCATCCCACCCTCAAACCAACCAAAAATTCTAAGCAATCTGATTAGGTGAGTTAATCGCCTAAAATTACCTTATCTGTTTTTATTTGTTTTTTTTTTCTCGATATATATCAGCTATTTTTTTAACAGACCCCTGACAAGATCTCTTCCTATTGTTCGTATTGCTACCGAGTAACTCTGACATTTCATAATAAATAAATAAATAAATAAATAAATAAATAGACGTCTTTGCGTAAGACCTCGTGAATGATCTGACCAAAGTAATCAATTCTGAAATTCCAGACTTGTTCGTAGATAATTTCACCTGTAAGTAATTAGAAATTTCTTATTTATATACATTCTTATATTAAAGAAAAAATTCTTCCGTCTTATGACTAAAGACAATGTATTGCAATGCTGGCTATAAAAAAATATTTTGTGTGAAATAGGAGTATTTTTTCTTCTTTTTAAATGTCTTCCGAGTATTGTTTTGTCTCGTAAAAGGTTGGCTAGCTATATATTTGACGCTATACATTTATTCATTCGGCATTTTGCAAATAAGTTTGAAGGAAAATAATTTCTATATTAAAAGTTCTTTCTTGTGTTGTTGCGATTTTTTATATTGCTTTCCTTCCTTTTTATATTTCCCCGAAGTTTTCCAATATTGAAGAATAAAATAAAGAGAGATTTAAAAAAAAACAACAAAACAAAATTTCTCATTAATCTAAATTTATGTATTAAAAACGGAGGGGTGTGATGATAAATTCCTACTGTACCAGGTCTTCGACCTCACTCAGTTTCAAGTTCTCTATGGAACCGTACCGATTCTCCCACGCTCCTAATAACTTTGACAAATGTAGGTGAAAGCATAGCCGTGTGTTAAGAAGCTTGCTTCTCAACCACATGGTCTCGGGTTCAGTCTTACTGCGTGGCACCTTGGGCAAATGCCTTCTACTATAGCCCCGAGTCGGCCTAAGCCTTCTGAGAGGATTTGGTTGACGGAAATTGAAAGAATCGCGTTGTACATATGTATGTGTGTGTTTGTCTCTCCACCGTTTGACAACCGGTGTTGGTGTGTTTACGTCCCCATAACTTAGTGATTTGGTAAAAAGAGTCCGATTGGATAAGTACCAGACTTAAAAAAAAATAAGTACTGGAATCGATTTGTTCGACTAAAACTCTTCAAAGCGGATGCTCCAGCATGACCGCAGACTGAAATAAATAAAAGATATCACAACTACCTAATATATTTTCCTTAATAATAATTTCTTACTCTGGAAGAGCGGTGAGATAGCAGAATCGTTAGCAAGCCGGGCAAAATGCTTAACGGAGTTTCATTCGTCTTAGCGTTCCGGGTTCAAATTCTGCCAAGGCCGACTTTGCCTTTTATTCTTTTGGGGCCGATAAAATAAGTACCAGTTGAGCACTGTGGTCGATGTAATCGATTTAGTACTTCCCTTCAGATTGCTGGCTTTGTGCCAAAATTTAAAATCAATAATTTCTAACATTGGAACAAAGTTTATAATATAAAGGGCATTGCTGACTGAATATACTACCAATGCATTACATCTACGTAGGCTATGGGCCCTAGTAATATGAAAGACAAAGTTACCCCATCCTCGCCCTTGAGGGATTTTAACTCAAAGGGTTAGAGACCTCAAACTAAATTCCGAGAGATATTATAGCCACTTCTCTACCGTTTTCTATACTTCTTCGTCGTCTTTTCATATAATAATCCGAAGTTTCATACTTGTGAATTAAATAAAACAAATATGAAAATAAGCAGTGTTGTTTTGCTGGAAATTAGGTCTTTGGTTTAGCTTGAGAAGACATTGCAAGTGACAGGAGTTAATCATGTTAAAGAAAAGGAAAAACATAAAAAAAAAAAAAGATGTACGAGAAGGAGCTACATGAAAGCTAGAATCGAAACCGCACAACAAATAAAATAAAGAAGGAAGAGAGGGAGCGAGTGAGGAAGAAAGAAAGATAGAAAGAAGTCAGAGAGCAAAACAGGAAAGAAAGAAAGAAGGAAAAAAGAAAGAAAGGAAGGGAGAATGAAAGGAAAGTACGTTAAAGTGTCTGAAATAGATTTCATTTAAGAACAGTTGAGTCACAAAATCAGTAAAGCTGGACTAAGTGCATCAGTCTAAACACAGCTTTAAAGGGCCAAGTGAGGTTAGGAGTAACTTTGCTACTAAACTATAACAATTTTATGTCTACTTCGATGATTTTCATCTCCACTATACTGCTCATGTGTTCTAAATGAAACATATAACGTTATTAACATTCTATTACGTCCAGTGATGATTCAATTAATGTCGGCTGAGATTAATTATAGCTTTCACTCTACAGCATATGACACAATCTTGCAATACTGATATATTCAATCTTAGCAGCAGTTCTATTGTTACTAATTAGTTGTTGAGATATCATTGACGCCTCGATATACTCTTAGTGTTAGGCGGCGAGCTGGCAGAAACGTTAACCCGCTGGGCGAAATGCTTAGCAGTATTTCGTCTGCCGTTACGTTCTGAGTTCAAATTCCGCCGAGGTCGACTTTGCCTTTCATCCTTTCGGAGTCGATAAATTAAGGACCAGTTACGCTCTGGGGTCGATGTAATCGACTTAATCCCTTTGTCTGTCCTTGTTTGTCCCCTCTATGTTTAACCCCTTGTGAGCAATAAAGAAACAAGAAACGTTAGCGCGCCGGGCGAAATGCTTAGCGATATTTCGTCTGCCGTTACGTTCTGAATTCAAATTCCGCCGAAGTCGACTTTGCCTTTCATCCTTTCGGGGTCGATAAATTAAGGACCAGTTACGCTCTGGGGTCGATGTAATCGACTTAATCCCATTGTCTGTCCTTGTTTGTCCCGTCTATGTTTAGCCCCTTGTGGGCAATAAAGTAATAAGAAACGTTAGCGCGCCGGGCGAAATGCTTAGCGGTATTTCGTCTGTTTTTACATTCTGAGTTCAAATTCCATCGAGGTCGACTTTGCCGTTCATCCTTTCGAAGTCGATCAATTAAATACCAGTTGCGTACTGGGTCGATCTAATCGACTTGCCCTCTCTCCTGAAATTTCGGGCCTTGTGCTTAGAGTTGAAAAGGATATACTCTTAGTGTGTTAAGAGCTAACCGAGTCTGGAATAGCGTCTCTCTCTCTCTCTCTCTCTCTCTCTCTCTCTCTCTCTCTCTCTCTCTCTCTCTCTCTCTCTCCCCAATGGAATAACTTAGTTCTGAATTTTTCATGACCTTTTCACTCGTGCTGTGGTTCTGCCAAGATGTTCTTAGTTGTGGCACATTGTCATTGAATTTCAATTTTCAAAGATGTTTAGCGATTCTGTTCAGTTTACTTATTCAATAATCATTATTTGATTTGCAAATATTCTTAAATCAATTTTTCTTGTTATTGAATAAACATACTCACTCACAGCTTTATATATATAAATGTAGTCTCGCTGTGAATTTAAAGTACACGTTGGTTTCGATTCGACAGTGGAGGCATATTTGGGTTGGCATCACGACAACTGTATTCCAGGATAATTACCTCAAAATAGTTTCTCTTTGGTTATCATTTATTGTACAGTTACTAATTATTGTAAGGCAGTATCGTTAGCGCGCCGAGCGAAATGCTTAGCGGTATTTCACCCGTCGCTATGTTCTGAGTTCAAATTCCGCCGAGGTCGACTTTGTCTTTCATTCTTTCGGGTTCGATTAAATAAGTACCAGTTACGCACTGGGGTCGATGTAATCGTTTTAATCTCATTCCACCAAGCTACCCTTGTGGCAAAAATTTGAAATCGTTATTAATTATTGTAATTATTAATTGATGTTTACATCGTAAGAATTTAGGGACTTCGAGACCTATGGAAGTGTTGCTGTGGTATAATGATAGCGCATCTCTCATGTTCCCAAGACATGTGGGATCGAGTCCTATGGACAGTATTTTTTACTTGCTTCAGTCATGTGACTGCGACCATGCTGGAGCACCACCTTGAAACATTCTAGCCGAGCGAATCAACCCAGTACTTATTTTCGTTTAAGCCTGGTATTTATTCTATCGGGATCTTTTGCCGAACGGCTAAGTTACGGGAATGTGAACACACCAGCACCGGTTGTCAAGCGGTGGTGGGGACAAATGCAGACACACGCACACACACACACACACACAGACACACACACACACACACACACACACACACACACACACACACACACACCAAAATAAAACCCTAACTAGTTTTTTTTAGTATTTATATGCACTCCCACTGTAGTGTCGAGAAATGAAATACCGTTTTTCTTGTGTGCCTCGTCAGGTGACTTTTCAAAAGGTACCTCACTCATTAAACTCGTTTCACTTTGTTCCAATATAATACGTTTCGTTATTTGCCTGTAGCTGGTTATTCTTTTATTCTTTTATTTGTTTCAGTCATTTGACTGCGGCCATGCTGGAGCACTGCCTTTAGTCGAACAAATCGACCTCTGGGCTTATACTTCGTAAGCCTAGTACTTATTCTATCGGTTTCTTTTGCCGAATCGCTAAGTTGCGGGTACATAAACACACCAACATCGGTTGTCAAGCGATGATGGGAGGACAAACGCAGACACATAAACACACACAGGCGCACACACGCACACACACACATACATATATGTGTGTGTATGTATGTGTATATATATATATATATATATATATATATATACATACGGTGGGCTTCTTTCAGTTTCCGTCTACCAAATCCACTCACAAGGCTTTGGTCGGCCCGAGGCTATAAGTAGAAGACACTTGCCCAAGGTTCCACGCAATGGGACTGAACCGGGAACCATGTGGTTGGTAAGCAAGCTACTTACCACACAGCCACTCCTACGCCTATACATCCACCCCTGCACCTATGTACATTTTTGTACATTTAAAAAAATTTATGGTTTGTATATACGTATTTTATTTATAATCATTTAAAAGTAGGTTCATTACCTATAAAAAGAGCTGTACATCATTCCAAGTCATTCTAAACCATGATTTCCCCTGAGCACCACCAGCTACAGGCAAATAACGAAATATATTATAATTGAACTAAGCGAAACCGAGCTTAATGAGTGACTTTTGAAAAGTCACCTGACGAGGCACATCTGCACCGAATGATGCACAGAATCTCACCCGCAAGGAGTCGAAACGATCGTAATGATCAATAAAAGATCTCGTGAATTCCATGTTCTCTTTTTCATATGTTACATAGGCGTAGCATCTGTAACAGTAGCAGCAGCAGTAGTAGTAGAAGTAAGCGTTCGCTACCTTACCTCGTTTGGCCTAACGGCCCTCCATGTTTGTTTTCGTTTGGTTTGTTGTATGTCTTCACTGTCCTGTTTTTGTTAGCAGCTTTGACCCTCCGCACATCGCAAATTTTATCTTGGTTTGCGGGAGCCACTGTTTTTCAAAGCCTCATATTGTCGTTAATTGCTCGAAATGTGGAGTAGATGAACAGCCGACAACTGACGAAGAGTCATTCTTTATGTTACTTGTCGTGTTTTCCATTTGTTCATGTAATTCATCGTCACTATCTTTCCAAATCCTACTGCATACAACATGGAATTTTTGGTCCTCCAAAATCGTCGTTTTGGTGTATATGTCGACTTACATTTTGGCTGTAAATTTTGATCTGAAAAATACGACTTTTATGTCGGAAATTTGAATAATAGATAATTTTATCTATAAAGCGGTGTTGGTCTACAGGTTTATGTAATAAAAATATGAGCCTAGTTATTTCCAATATATTCCACGTCAGAATAAACACATTGGGTGTTTGCTAATACTTTTAGGGGCATGAACCAGCAAGAAAAATAAATTCGAAGGTTTCTGCTCATTAGACGTCATCGATGGCTACATATCGGTGAAAAGCTGTTACAGCAGTGTTTTTTTTTCTTTTTTCTTTTTTGTTTTTTTGTTTCTTTTCGGTGTTACAGCAAAAAGGTGGCCTTCAGGAGCAGAAAAATAACCGTGATAACATTTTTTTTTTTTCATGTAATTCACCGATACAGCAACGTACTGCAGACGTCGAATGCTACAACGGTTAATGGACAGGAAATGTCTACATAAATTTTAAAAAACATTTGAACGCATTACTATAAATTTATGAAAGAGATTTTCTGAAATCGAAAATTACAAAAAAAAAAAAAAAAAAAAAAAAAAACGAAATTGCATTCATATGGCTTTCAAATCTGTTCATATAATCCATACAATGCTTCACAATAACCTCAAGTTTTTATATATACACACACACATACATACATACATACATACATACATATACATACATGCATACACCCGACTTATAAACATGGGTGTGTGCGTGTGTTTGTCAATACGTCTGCATGTAGATGTGTATGTATATGTGTGGTTCCCTGTGTATATATGTATATATTTATGTATGTACACACGCACACACACACAGACACACACACACACACACACACACACACACACGCATATATAATCAATGGCATAGATTAAAAAGACCTAGAAAATTTAATGTACACCCCCTATACAAAAATTTAAATAGAACTGATTCAATATGAGTCCATTCGCCATACAATGTATTACAAATACATAATATATATATATATATATATATGTATGTATGTATGTATGTATGTATGTATGTGTATATATATATATATATATATATATATATATACTAATGTCTACATACACGAACATACTCATGTATTCACATGAACATTCACGTCTGTCTGTCTTTCTTTCTGTATGTCTGTCTATCTATCTATCTATCTATCTATACATGGACTCATCCACGAATACAGACACAAAGACATACATGCATAAACATATATGTGTATGTGTGTGTATATATATATATATATATATATATATATATATGGACAAAAACATACGTATACACATATTTATATTTGTATATATATATATATATATATATAAGATGCACAGACACACGCACACACATAAATATATGCACGTGTAAGTATACCTATATGCATATATGAGTGTGTGTACTTATATCTAAATATATGCATATATATATGTGTGTGTGTATATGTACAGATATGCATGCATATATACACGCGCGCGCACACACACGGATATTTTAACAAGTAGTAAATATATGCTAAGATATATGTATACTTTTGTACGTTTGTGAATGTGTGTAACTGCGTGCGTGTGTGTCTGTGAGTATCTATGTATAAGTGTCTTTAAACCCCCCACACACATACACATATACACATACATCTTTAAAAACACTCACATGCGCTTACACAGACATATACAGGCTTACAAAAAGACGGACAGTATTTGTTAATACAATCAAACATGGCCATATTTAGAAAGGTCATCTGAAATGTCATTATACTTAAAGCAGATAACCGAACATTTCAATTAAAGATAAAAGAGATTTTCCCGGCTCAAAAAGGTTATTTAGTTCAAGGAGCTGGCAGCGGCAAACAATCAACTGCGTAATAAGAGGATTGATGCGGCTGGAAAAGAGATGAGAAAGAAGCTGGTAGATATGCATCTATAATCGCTGCTTGATTTAGAGATCTTGCTGTGAAGAAAAGGTATTTTGACATATGATGTGGTGGTGATGGTGGTGTTAGTGGTGGTGAGGATGAAGATGACACAAAAATCTCGACGATAGAATTAGCGTGCGCATGCGCTCATTCAAACACACACGCATACACACATGCACGATTGCATGCATACACAAGCAAATAAAATGAAACACCAGTAAGCCATAAGCGTTCGTAAGAGTTTCTACACAGTTGCTCAACCTACAATAAATACCAGCCGCATTTTTACCTTGAATAATATCTTACCATTTTTATTAAATAGAAATAAGCATTGAACAAGGTGATCTCAGAGACAGAGTCTGAAAAACAAAACAAAATAAAGATAAAAGAAAGATGGAAATGATTTTGGTAATGATATATCTCCTGGATCAGATGTGATTTAGCGTTTAATAACATGTTATTTACGGCCATATACTTTGAGAATATTCCTCGAAGAAGAACCAAATCAAAACTTCGTCCTCACTGGGAAGAGCCTGGTCTCAGATTTACATGGCCTTGATTCTTCACAGATCTGTATTTACCATGGCATGTGATAATTCCTCTCGATAACATCCAATGTCATCTGTTAACCGATCGATGTATGACTCTGCGGGGCGATTAATACGATTATAGCCGTGCCCAGGTGCTATTAACCTGTTCTTTCTTACACCTCCAGTGTTCAGCAAAGCAAACTCTTCACTTACTAATGGCTTCTGATACTTCAGGAAGCTTATTGTATATTCTATTGGTGCGGTGTTCATTCCAGGACGCATTTAAATTAGAATGAAGTATGTACATATAGGTGCTATCCAGCATATTTCAAGCCTTCTCGTTAATGTCCGGGCGGAAGTGTCAAAAAACAAAACAGATTCAACAACTGTGTAAAATTTACTTTTCTGTGAGAGTTTACATTTTAAAATTATGTTGAAACATCTAAGTGCTGACCAAACTTTGTTGATATATATCCTAACATCTACCTTTGTATATACTATGTTGCTTCTGAGTAACCTGAAAAAATTTACTGGTTTTACTGAGCTTTCATATAATGAAGAACCACATCATCGAAAATATGAATGCAAGTAATGACTAAAATAGAATGTTCCAAAGCTGGATATTTTGAACAAAACAATAATCTAAAGATGGAATTAAAAAAATTAAAATCGGTAAAGGAACATTTTATGGGCTAAGAAGGCGTGCTAAAACTTAAAACTTAACGAAAATTTTGTACCAAAAACAGAAACGTATTCTTTCAACAGCTGCAATCATATAACCACCAGGATAAATTATATAATTTATGTAACAGCTATATTAGTCACAAAACACTCGTGTAGAACATGCCAATTGTCCTCAAAACACCAACGTGTAAGTAGTTCTCAACGCACATTATATAGCACATATCAGTCGTTCTGAGAACGCCCCGTGTAAAACATTCTGATAGAAAAGAACCAGAGAATGTGGAAGTGCCAAACTTCTAGATAAAATACCAAACGACTATCACCAAATACTTTCAAAAATTGTCACCAAAAAAAAAACAAACAAACAAACAAACAAACATTTGAATGATTCACCGAGGAATAAATCATCATACTTCACAAAGCTGACAAAATATTAAACCCTCTAATTTATAATCCAATAGCTTTGCCTGCCGACATCGTTAAGTGATATTGCGAAGGTCAAATACTCGTTTGAAAAACAACAAACCATAGTACGCTAGTTTGTAAGCGCGCAGAGAAAAGACTGGGTTCCAGGTAAGATTAATATAATCCGCAATAATAAACTAGTGTTGTTAGCTTGGTGCGATGTATTAGTTTGGCTTATTCAAGACTTAAAGGTTACTTGTGTGTAGTCCTTTTGTGTTCATATTTTGGATTGTCTGTATTTGCTTTGTACCAATGATGTTATTTTGGTCTATAATTTGGAAGGGCGGTTGGCAGAGAGTATGTATTTGTCTATTTTTGCTAATGTATTTAGAAATGTTCGCTGTTATTTCGAATGCTTGCATTTTTGGTGTGCAATCGTATCCTACTTATGATCGATTGTCATTTAGGCTTTGTGCTGGATGTATTGGGTTGTCCGGAAAGTTCGTGCCGATTTCTAAAGAAAAGTAAAAGGTCAATAAATATGAACCATTTTGTTGCACAATGCGTCTCCATCTTTCCTTTAACTTGAAAATACCCTCTTCCCAGAATTGAGGTGGTTTCATGGCAAATAAGTCGAAAGGTAAGCTACTACAAATCGGCACGAACTTTCCGGACAATCCAATATATATTCTTATGTACATCACGTATGGTTTATAAATATTTTCCTGTTTATTATTAAATCAAAACACGGTTAACCACCATGGTTTGATCTATCCTTCCTCACAGAAGTCATTGGGGGATTTGAGATATTCTATATCACGCTTCTGTGGAGGCGCAATGGCCCAGTGGTTAGGGCAGCGGATTCGCGGTCATAGGATCGCGGTTTCGATTCCCAGACCTGGCGTTGTGAGTGTTTATTGAGCGAAAACACCTAAAGCTCCACGAGGCTCCGGCAGGGGATGTTGGCGAACCCTGCTGTACTCTTTCACCACAACTTTTTCTCACTCTAACTTCCTGTTTCTGTTGTGCCTGTAATTCAAAGGGTCAGCCTTGTCACACTGTGTCACGCTGAATATCCCCGAGAACTACGTTAAGGGTACACGTGTCTGTGGAGTGCTCAGCCACTTGCTCGTTAATTTCACGAGCAGGCTGTTCCGTTGATCGGATCAACTGGAACCCTCGTCGTCGTTAGTGACGGAGTGCCGACAACAACAATATCGCGCTTCTAATTTACATTGAACCAACACGAATGTTGTGTATGATAACTATTCTCTTTACTTCATAAAAACTTAAAATGTTTAGGTTGTTAGTACTGTATTGTAGCATGTTTAGCGAGTTTTGCATTCTGTTACAAGTGAAGTATATCGTTTCTCTTGGTTACGGTTGCACATTTTGTGTGTGAATTGCTTGCGTTTGCGTATGTTGTTCAAATTCAGTGCAAGGCTACGAATATAAAGGATAGATAATGGCGCTACTTCCGGTTTTCTTTGTTATGTTTTGCTTTGATTTAGAGTTTATGTAAATATTCTCTGTTTTGTGATGTCTGTTTATGTATTTGTAAATGTATTGTTAAAATACTCTTACGTTTCAAACGATTTTGTTTCTTTCATGCGTATCCGTTAATCACTTTCAGGTTGTTTTGATGCTTGATGTTCAACCGAGGGTCAGCACTACAAACCAGGCAAACTAAATAGTGGCTTAGGGCGCTAAAATCTGGGAGCTGTCGCTCGAATACCGAACAACTTCAACAAAATGCCTCTGTCAAACTACAAACACGAAATCACTGTTATAGAAAGAGTAAGCGAGACCACTTCTGGAATAGAGGTGGGTGGAGGATAGATTTCTGCTGGGGTAGAGAAACAGGAACGGATCATGTGGTATTGCGCACTTTTGCATCAGTTGGAATGAGACATTTAAAATTTTGCCAGATAACAAATTTACTCGGACATATGTAGGATAATAATGATTTAAAATTTTGGTACAGGGCCAGCAATTTCGAGAGAGGGGTAAGTCGATTATATTGACTTCAGTACTCGACTGGTATTCATTTTATCGACCTCAGCGGAGTTTGAACTCAGAATGTAAAGACGGGCGAAATGCTATTAAGGGTTTTGCCCGGTGTGCTAACGATTCTGCCAGCTCGCTACCTTAAATATGTAGGATAATAATGCTATAAATTTAAGGTGGCGAGCTGACAGGATAGATAGCACGCCGGGCGAAATGCTTAGCGGCATTTCGCCCGTCGCTACGTTCTGAGTTCAAATATCGCTGTGGTCGACTTTGCCTTTCATCCTTTCGGAATCGATAAAATAAGTACTAGTTGAATACTGGAGTCGATGTAATCGACATATTCCTCTCCTAAGAACTCGCTGGCGTTGTTTGAAAACCAAAATTTGAAAACCAGTAATGCTATAAATTTCTTGTCTGCAAGTTATAGTTTTCAACAATATTTTTCAGCCCGTGTAAAAACGGGCGAGGGTTGGAAGAATTTGCAGAAAATTTTGTTGAAGACAGCACACAATGTATAGTTGGGAGAAGGAGTCAGACATTGTAGAACCAGGAGAAAGGTTATGGCGTCGAACAAAATACTTATCGGTATTTGTTTCGGCTCTTTACATTCTGAGTTCAATTGTTCGGCGAGGTTAACTTTACCTTTTATCTCCCGGGGTCAATATAACAAAGTGTCAGTCAAATGTTGGGGTCGATGTAATCTGCCAAATACCAACCTCTCGAAATTCTTGTCTCTGAATCAGAAATAATTATTGTTCACACCGTGTAAAGTTTATTGTTGTAGTTGTGTTAATCTTGGAATTGCTGCTCTTCCCAATATTCAAGATTCAAGGTTTCTTTCGCTTTTTCCTTCCTCAAAGAAGTAAATTATCTACCAACGTTATACAAATCTTATCCAACCGTCGTCGTTGTCGTAGCCATATTGAAATGAATTTCTACCGTAGAGGTAGAAAGAAATAGCAATTAACAAAAATACCTTTTCGCAAACCGGGAACATATATAACAATTAAGCTATCCTCCTCTTGTTTGACGTAATAACAATAAAATACAACCCAGTAAATCTAAGTTACGTTACAGAAAACAAATATTAAAACAAATTAAAACAGGAGCTGCTTCAAGACACGGCTTCAGAAATTCAATAATCATTTCTAACATCATTATTGGATTTTACCGCGGAAAGAGAATGAAATCCAATAATAATAATGATAATAATAATAATAATAATAATAATAATAATAATTTTCCTTTCTATTTCCAATAGCGCAGTACAAATACAAAGCAAAGCATTACAGCTCCTTGCTAAGAAAAACATTATGGGGACCTATACATACATATATACACATACATACATACATACATACGTACGTGCGTGTGTGTATGTATATATGTCTGTATGAATGTGAGAGAGAGAAAGACAGAGATAGCTAGATAGATGCATATATATGTGTATCTATATGCATATATATATATATATATATATATGCACATGTATATACATATATATGCGCGTACATGCATGTTTGTATGTATGTATATATATATATATATATATATATACCTGTATATGTACGTGCATCGTGTAAATGAATTTACTCGAATAAAATTATTTGAGTACTCAATACAGGTATAAAATAATGTGTGTGTGTGTGTGTGTGTGTGTGTGTGTGTGTGTAAATTTGTGTAGTATCAAAGATGATTGTTTACTTCGCAGTTTCACTGTTACCAGCTTTCAAATCAGATGTTGAGATGAAATTTTCCTCATATATAGTAGTAATTAGGTGGAGGTCGTAAGCTGAAGTGATAAATATAAAATGGAAGAGAAAAAAAAGAGGGAAGGAAGCTTTGATTTAGGACGAAATGAAAACAGGAGAGATGGGAAGACTTGCCATGTGATTTATCATCCTAGTAATAAATGTCTTCTAATTAAGGCGCTGAACTGGCAGAGTCGCTACGACGTCAGATAAAATGTTTTGAGGTATTTATTCTGACTGCGTTCTCCGTTCAAATCCCCGCGAAGTCAGCTTTTGCTTTTAATTCTTTCAGAGTCGATAAAAGAGAGTATCAGTCGAACACTGGAATTGATGTAATCGAATAACCACCTCTCCACAAAATTTCAGGCCTTGTGTTTATTGGAGGAAGGGTTATTTCGGGGTTGATGGGCAAGTGGCACTTTGTCGGTTATGAAGAGGAGTTTTCTAGTCGACCTGATCAACCGGACAGCTTGTTCGTGAGATAAACGTGCTAATAGTTGAGTGCTTTACAGATGCGTCTGCCTTTGACGTAGTTCTGAGGAAGATTCAGCGTGACACACAATATGGCAAGGCTGATCCTTTGAAATACAGGTACTACTCATTTTTGCCGGGCGAGTGGATTGGAGCAACGTGAAATATAGTGTCTTGCTCAAGGAGACAACACGCAGATGGGTATCGAACTCACGACCTTTCGATTATGAACCGGATACCTTAACCATTAAGCGACTAGCCCTCATAAGGTTTGATGGATAAAGTAACAATCAATAGCAGTGAACTGGGTTTGAATTCTAAGAGCGTTTGCTCCGGACCTTTGTGATCTAAAGGCGACGCCTATATCAATACCGGTTACAAGCTCTATTAACCTTACTGTTTCACTGAGGACATGCACTGTAGAATGAAATCTTTCTGATTTGGCGGACACCATATTTTATTTAGTTTTTATTTAGTGTGTTTTCTACCGAAACACATTAAAACTTCGTATACTTGTATATTTTATCTTATAGAACAGAGAAAAAAATTTATATTCGAAGTTATTTCATGTTAAAAGTTGTCGTATTTCAGTAATTTCAACCAATCACTGACGTCTATTGAGGTGAAAACAATTACTGCTGTGGATTGTCAACAACACGTTGTGACGGTGTAATGGGGTCTTTTCCCTTGAATAAAATTAGTGCCGTTGTTTGTCAACAACAACTATCGGCGGTACTGTTATCTATGACATCGTTCGTGCGTTTATACTGGTTTTAGCTTTAGGGTTTTAGGGTTAGGGTTCGGGTTTTAGAGTTAGGGTTAAGGTAATGAGTATTTTTGCCAAATTTGGTGAAAATTTTGTGGCGGTGTATTGAGCAGATTTTCACCTTTTTAAGTCAAGTATCATGGTCTATTCGAGTAGGGAGTTCTTGTTAAGTGAGTGGTATTCCCTGAAGAAATTTGTCCAGATTCTTTTTAAAGGCGATGGGATCCTTTTCCTCTTTGATCTGTTTTGGGACAATCTTAAATAGGCAGAGCCTGTTGAAGAAAAGAATTTGTGTTGCAGTGTATTTATGTGTTGTGATCCTGAATTGGGTAGGGGACGTATGGCACGTGGTCCTAGCTTTGAATGAATTTTGAAGCTAATGTGAGGTTGTTTGGGCAATGCTGGTGGTATATTCTCCACATGATGTATCGCTCGAGGCGGCGCTGGAGAGAGTAAGAGTTTCAATGATTTAAGGCATTCCCAATAATCGAGATCAGGCATGCCCTTAATTCGTTTAGTGAATGCTGTGAGAGGTTTCTCTAAAGGAAGAGAGTATGCTTGTTTTAGCATAGTCTTTTTACAAAAATGCATCAGCTCAAATTTTCTCTCGTTTAGTTGCATTTTGTTTTTGCGTGTCCATTTACTCACCGCATGTAGATCAGACTGGACTTGAGTTCGGTCTTCTTCATTGATGATTTTCTGGAGCTTAGTGTCATCAGCAAAATATTTTCACTTTGCTGTGTTTTACGATGCTGGAAATGTCGTTTATATAGATTATAAAGAGGAGCGGGCCCAAGACAGTCCCCTGAGGGACACCACTGGTGACTTTTGCTGGGCTTGAGTGAACTCCATCGACCACAACATGTTGTGTTCTGTTCACCAGGAAATACATTATCCAGTGTAGAAGTTTTCCACGGATTCCAACATTTGCCAATTTTGAGAGTAAGTTATTATGGTCGATTCTGTCGAACGCTTTACTGAAGTCAAGATATATGACATCAGAGTTCGGACCTGTTCCCAAGGCTTTGAGTATATCATCGATGTGGTATAAGAGCTGTGTTAGACGGTCCCTGCCACAGCGAAAGCCATGCTGATTTGAATTTAGGAGTTTGTGGATCTCCACGAAACCAACTATCCTTGATCTTACCACTCTTTCAAAAACTTTAATGATATGGGAGGTGAGTGAGATTGTGAGATAGTTGACTGTGAGTGATCTATTTCCCTGTTTGAAAACCGGAATGACAGACTGATATAGGAACTGTTTCGGTATATAACCTGAGTCTAAAAAATTTCTCCAGAGGTTGGTCAGAGAGACTGCAAGTTGGTGTCAACATTCTTTTAGGAGACTAGCGGGGAATCTATCAGGGCCTACAGCAGAATAGTATTTGACTTCGTTTATTGCTACTATGATGTCTGAGGCAGTGAAGGTTATGTCCAAGATTTTATGTTGAGAATCGACTCGTTCACTTCCCTTACGTTAATATCAGTGGGATCACTAGAGACAGAGCAGTATTGTTTCTACAGTACTTCTGCTATTTCTTTAGCATAGAATATATATATATATATATATATATATATATATATATATATATATATATATATATATATATATATATATATATATATATATATATATATATATATATATATATATATATATATATATATATATATATATATATATATATATATATATATATATATATATATACTAGCAGTATAACCCGACCTTGTCCGGGTGTGACTTATTATGCCATCTATGATAAGTCTTGCTAGATGAAAATCAACTAAAAAAGAAAGCCTTACAACGAAAAAACCCTTATGATGTAAATATGTTCATAATTCAAAAGACGATGAAATTAATAGGGAAAGTCTGAAGGCTGTTTTGCGTAAAATTATTAAGCGTACGTAAATTTCATCCGTGTAATTGGCTATAGAAATGCTTGTGCAAAACAACTTTTTGCGCTGCCCTGATTATACATAGCAGGGTAATCCCTTTTAGCAGGAAAAAAGACGGCAATTTCTGATGAAGCAATTGCTGGCGATCTGTTGCTACACAGTTTTGCCAGAATTCTATCAGATTGGGCAGAAGATGCTGATGAACCATTTTGCATTATGTTCAAAATAGCTTCTGGAATGTGGTGCATTACTGCAGTCTGTTGCTGTCTTTCCCCAGCAAACTCTCTTCTTTGGAGGCATAATCTATGTATATATTAAACAGAACAACAAAAGTTATAATAGATGGCAGTGTCGGTACTTTTCACATATCTGTAATTTTTCAGCTTAACACTCGCACGATTACCCAACCCTAATCCTAACACTAACCCTAACCCTAATCCTAACACTAACCCTAACCCTAAACCCTAACCCTAACCCTAACCCTAAAAACCGTAACCGTAACATTAATCCTAAACCCTAACTCTGACCCTAAAACCCTAACCCTAACACCCTAGTGAAAATCGTGGTAAATTTACAAAACATTGAAGAACATGAGTTATATTTTACTGAATGATTGTGTACTTGCACGTGTATGCTTTTGAGAGAGCGAGAGAGGAAGAGGTAGAGAGGGGGGGAGAGAAAGGAATAGGGGTAGTTAAAAGTTTTCTTATGACTGCTTCTCTTCACTGCCTATTACTTCATTAGAAATCTAAGGATGCAAATAAGCACATAATAGAGAAAAATTAAACAAATATGGACGACTTGCTCCGAAACACCACCGAGTGGGGAACACTTCTCAAAAATAACCTGCAGTTGTTTCCTTCAAAATTCCTACATGCTTGAAATGTACATACATCAAGGTACATTTGTACAAAATTTCATGAAAAAATATTCATTTTCCTGGAAGTTAAGAAGAATTTAAATGGAATTTCCGAATATTGTACCCCACCCCCTTCCAAAACACTTTCACCGAAAATTTTTGTATATTTGGAATCTACATAATAAAAAATATATGCATAGAAAATTTCATTAAAAAATATTCATTTTTATGAAAGTTATGACCTTCCAAAGCTGGGGGATACAACTCTGTAGTTATGCCATCAATGTTTTGTAAATATACCACGATGTGAATGATTGTGTTTACTTGCACAGAGAGCGAGAGAGGAAGAGGGGGAGAAATGAATAGAGATTGAGAGCAATGTGTATCTTGTTGTCACAGGTCATGTATGTGTTGTTGTGTGTGTTTTTACGTATCTATGTTATGAAAAATAGGTAAAGAACACTGAGATGAAAGTTTAATCTATGACGTTGTATGTAGCACTTTCTCTCTCTCTCTCCCTCTCCCTCTTTAACTCTTACTCTCTATATTTTTATGTTGAGCGCGTGTGTAAGAATGGCGTTCCAGGTAGAAGGGATGAAATATAAAAGTTGCTAGAAACAACAGCCAAATCTCCCTTAAATCACACAAAGTAAACGGAATTTTAAAAATCTAATTACTGCACTGGAAAGTTCACATCGAGAAAATTCCATTGATGTAAAAATTTTTACGAAAAAGTGGAAAATGTGGATTTCTATAAACATTCAAAAAGGCTTCACACAAACACACAACTTCAGATTTATATATTAAGATATATATATATATATATATATATATATATATATATATACACACACACACACACACACACACACACACACACACACACACACACACACACACATATATATATATATATATATATATATATATATATACAGGGTGTTTCAAAAAAATTGATATCATTTGAGATGTAAATATCACAGAAAATACTTGGTCAAAGCAAATGAAATTAAACAGGCTTAATATTGAGCAACATAAGACTTGAACGAGAAATTTGAATGAGAAATTCAGAAGTATGTGGATTCCATGAACGATTTCACACCATCGGTTACATTTCCCTCAAAGAGAAACGGGCCATGAAGATGCTTCTTGGAGATGGCGCAGAACACATTCACTCTTGGTGAGTCCCTCTCATGCTCAACTGTGGCTTGGGGATTTTCTTCGCTCCAAATACGAACATTACGCTTATTGACTTTGCCATTCGTATGAAATGTGGCTTCATCACTGACAACATGACATTCCTTGAACTCGGCTTCTTCAAGTTTCTCTTGCATATCAACACAGAATTGTTTGTGCTTTCGCTTGTCATTTGCCGTTATAGCCTTACCGAGCTGCAGCTTGTAATGTTTCATTAGCAAGCGTTTCCTCAGGACGCGCCAAACTGTCGTTGGAAGAATCTGGGTTTCCAGACTTGTTCTTCTTATGGACTTCTTGGGGCTTCGCAAGAGTTTTTGGCGAACCTGCTCCAACGTCTCTTCCGATGTTAGTGGTCGTCCAGATCTTTTTACCCTACACAGACAACCTTCCTCTTTGAGCCTTTTGTGCCTGTCCAAATCTGCATTCCCGTTGGTGACTTTTTAGAGAACTCTCACAGATGCACGCTGCACAGTCTTGTTCGACTGTCTTCGAGCATACTCCAACACACAAAACGCCTTTTCTCTTCCAGTGAATGCCATTTCTATACCTGAAAAGATAAACATATCAAACATTTAGCATAAAATTTTGATCTGTTTCTACAAATGCTGTTAAAATTTGAAGTCATTTGAACAAGAACTGGCAAAGTTATTAGACTGCGAAATGATATCAAACTTTTTGAAACACCTTATGTATGTATATAAAATATATACATAAACACACATGTATATAAATACATAGTGAAACTAATTGAAATTGAAACCATATAATAGTGAAACTATTATATCACATTACAATAGAGATGTTATTGTTTCACTTTTGACACATATTACCGAAATAGTGTAAGAGATAAGAGATTGCTCTGGCCTCGCATTATGCAAGAAGTTGAAAATTCTTTTGGCCTATAACACTCCATGGATCCTATGTAAGGCATGTGTAAAATTTGAATGAAATCGGTTGGGTAGTTCTTGAGTTTTAGTGATCCACACATACAGACACAGAGACAGACAGACAGAGCGACACACGTTCTCACTTTTATATATATAATGAGAACTGCGAACTGCCTACAGCTCAACCAATCGTATTCTGTTTAAACCCTCTTCATCCTGAGCTCAAACTCTATCTACCAAAGTTGACTCCTTCTGGAGTCCATACAAATTACCAGTCAAATACTGGGATCGATTTTATCGATTATCTATATGCGTTTGTGTTGTGAGCTATATGAAAAATCATTATTTATTTATTTATTTATTTATTAAACATTCGTCCTGTTTGTTTATTTGTTTCATTGATATATTTTCAATTACAAGAAGCAGATCGTAAAGTAATCATCGACTTCAAATATTTAATATTTCATTTTACTTTATTTCCTGTGTTATTGAAATATTATCCCCCTCACACCAACCAGCTTTGCCCTTTTAACATCAAGATATCTCTAGAATATTAAAATTTATTTCTTTATAAAAAAAAAAGTTAATTTTTTTTTTTTCAGATCTGATGCAAAACCTTTGAATATGGAACTTCACAGCAGAAAAAACTGGAGAGAGGGGGAAAGAGAGAGGGAAGGAGAGAGAGAGAGAGAGAGAGAGAGAGAGAGAGAGAGAGAGAGAGAGAAAGAGAGGGAAAGAGAGGGATTAAGAATGTGTGAAAGAAATGGTTGAGAAGTTGAAAATTAATAAATTGGAATAAGATGTATGAATCTAATTAATTTTGATTAATTCTAATTAACGTTACGAGGCATAATTAGATATTACACGACAATTTTCCCATCGCTTTAACGATTATCTCAACACACTACTATATAATCCTTTCTCTTATAGACACAAGGCCTGAAATTTCGGGGAGGGAGGGGGCTAATCGATAAAATCGACCCCAGTGCGTAACTGGTTCTTATTTCATCGACATACAAAAGGGATGAAAGGCAAAGTCGACCACGGCGGAATGTGAACTGTGAACGTAAAGACGAACGAAATGCCGCTCAGCATTTTTCTCAGCGTGCTTCTTTTCTGTTCTAAGCGCAAGGCCCGAAATTCTTGAGGAGGAAGCCAGTCGATTAGATCGATCCCAGTACGCAACTGGTACTTAATTTATCGACCCCCGAAAGGATGAAAGGCAAAGTCGACCTCGGCGGAATTTGAAGGTGTGCTAACGATTCTGCCAGGTCGCCGCTTTAACACTACTATAGAACTTAACGCCCGATATAACACCGTCATATGATGGAAGCCTTTACCAAAATCCACTCTGTTGCAAGTACTTGGGCGAATTCTTCGACCTGAGGCTGACTTCCTTCCACCAGGCAATCGTAATCGAACTGACCTGTCATCAAAGGGTATACCAGCCAGGACCATTCCGTTATTTTTCGGACTACGTTTACGACAACATTATCTAATGTGTTTTTGTTTCCTTATTTAAAATGTTATAGCTTTTATCCTTTACTTGTTTCAGTCATTAGACTGCGGCCATGCTGGAGCACCGCCTTGGAGAATTTTTAGTTAAATGAATCGATTTCAGGACTTACTCTTTTTTCACATAGCTTGGTACTTATTCTACCAGTCTGTTTTGCCGAGCTGCTAAATTAGGGGACGTAAATACCCCAACAAATAAAGCGATCATTCCACCATTCTTGTTTAATTTTCCTTAGAGCGGTCTGCACTTTCCTTTTCAGCTTTCTGTAAGTTTCGTCTGAGTTGGGGTTCAAAGACTGAGAAAGAAGTGTATTGCCTAAATTTTGTTTTTCTAAAAGTAGATCATGAATTTCTTCTGATCTATCTGAGAACCAGTCACTGGATTTATGAGATTTAAATACCGCTGACGAACTTGCAGCTTGAAATACTTTTGTTTTGAAATCTTCCCATAAAATGTGACGTCGTGATGGTAGCGGTGGTGGTATAAAATGTCATTTACGATAGATTATAATGTTAAATTGTCATTTACGATTGATTATAATGTTAAATTGTCATTTACGATAGATTAAAATGTTAAATTTTTGTAATACAAATATGTAAATGAAAATAAAGTTTATTTGGTAGCCGAAAGATTATTGAATCTTTTGATAACTCATACGTCAAAAGCGGCATCTCAGTTTTCGCATCCATAAGGAACATGTGCGCGCGCGCACGCACAAACACACACACACACACACACAATGGGCCTTTTTCACTTTCTGTCTATCAAATCCATTCACAAGGCTTTGGTCGACCTGGGGCGATACCAGAAGAAATGGACCATATGCGAAGCAAACTTCATACCATACAGCCACATCTATTACTAGTTTATTATGAATTTGTGTCAAAATGAATATGATTTTCGTAATCAGCATACAAGACTACATAAACGAAGAAAATTTGAAGAAAACCGGATACTGCAAACAAAATCGCAGTTATCCTATTCTGTTGAGAGCCGGATCTGTTCTAAATGCATCAGCTACTGTTCGATCAACCTCTGCATATCAATAAAGTTCATTCATTGAGTGAATGTGCGTGCGTAGAAATGTTTCGTCGTTCAATGTACATCTCGAATAAGTCCAGCTGGCAGCAGTTCCGTATCTGTACGGTTTGCTTCGAGCTAGTAATTTTTCAATGTTGCATTGCCTACCAAAGATTATGTAATGCCGTTCATAGTTTCCGGTCCGAAAGTCATCTGGAATAAATTATGCAGCTGATGTTGTCGACGTCTAGAGAATCCCCAAGGATGTAACTACTCTTACTCATTATTAATCCTCAACATGACGTGATGGTAGGCGTATCGCTCAAAACATTTATACGGCAAGAAGAAAACTGAGAACAACTGACAATAATTCAGCTATCTTGTGCTCAATTTTGGTTTTTGCCTCACCTAGAATGGCAGCAGTGTCAAAAAGACTAGATCTGAAAAGACATGCCTGTCGAACGACGATTATATCGCTTCACTGTTCGGAAATCTCTGCAGATTCCGCAGCCTCAGCGTACATATCCACATTGTTAGCCACGATAAGACGACCTGTGCGTGCAGAGGTTACTAGCAGTAGAGGTCTGATAAAAATTGGAGCGAGGGACAACACTTTCGACGGTAACTGCCAATGTCTTCGCAAGCGCCTTGAACAAAATTTTAAAGTGTGCGTTCAGCAGAGTTATAAGCCAGTAATTGACACTGATGCCCTGCGCCGCCCGTTGCTTACGTCCTTCATCAACAGTGCCACTTTTTCCCAGCTATCACAACTTGGAATGTTCCAGGTCTGCTGCCAGTTGTGATAAACATCTGCTAAGAAAGAGGTAAATAAGTCTGGCAAAAAACATGAAGCTCGTACGGTAGACCATCAAATCCAGGCGACAGGCCCCTCGCACTCACCATCATCTGTACCTAACCTTCCGATCGCCACTGCCGCTGCAGTCACCGCCGCCGCTGCAGTCACCGCCTCCGCCGCCGCCTCCGCCGCCGCCTCCGCCGCCGCCTCCGCCGCCGCCTCCGCCGCCGCCTCCGCCGCCGCCTCCGCCGCCGCCTCCGCCGCCGCCGCCTCCGCCTCCGCCGCCTCCGCCTCCGCCGCCGCCTCCGCCGCCGCCTCCGCCTCCGCCGCCTCCGCCGCCTCCGCCGCCTCCGCCGCCGCCTCCGCCTCCACCGCCGCCGCCTCCGCCTCCACCGCCGCCGCCTCCGCCTCCACCGCCGCCGCCTCCACCGCCGCCGCCGCCTCCGCCGCCGCCTCCGCCGCCGCCTCCGCCGCCGCCTCCGCCTTCGCCGCCTCCGCCTTCGCCGCCTCCGCCTTCGCCGCCTTCGCCGCCTTCGCCGCCTTCGCCGCCTCCGCCGCCTCCGCCGCCTCCACCGCCTCCGCCGCCTCCGCCGCCTCCGCCGCCGCCTCCGCCGCCGCCTCCGCCGCCGCCTCCGCCGCCGCCTCCGCCTCCGCCGCTGCCTCTGCCTCCGCCGCTGCCTCTGCCTCCGCCGCCGCCTCCGCTTTCGCCACCGCCTCCGGAGCCGCCTCCGCCGCCTCCGGAGCCGCCTTCGCCGCCTCCGCCGTTGCTGCTCTACCACCGCCACCACTGCAATAAATAGCGACTACAACTACAACCAACAACGTTGATAATGAGAACGACGAAAAAAAAAAGGTAACGGTAGCGACAGCACAGCAACAACCGTTATAGACTCAACCACCACCACCACCACGACCGTTATAAACACTAACACCATTAATAAACACCAGCACCGCGGTAAGCAAAAATAACTGTTAATTGTTTCGTTATCAATGTTCGAATGCAAGAATCAATTTCTCAATTGCCGAACATTTTCTAACCCAGAATGGAATAGCTGTACCATTAAGCTTACTGCAACATACTCAGGAGGATGCAGAAACAAACGAGCAGTAAACACACGCACACACACACACACACACACACACACACACACACACACACACACACACACACATGTGCGCACGGACACACACACACACACATACGCATATGTATATATGTGTATATGTGTGTGTACATACATACATACATACATACATACATACATACATACATACACTCATATATGTACTCGTATATATATTCGTTATGGTTTTCCGCTAAATTTACACGTTTTTCCATTCTCTGTTTATTTTCTCTTATTCCTTTCTGTTAAAGAGCGTAGGCTCGAAACATAAAAGACTTTTTCATTTTCCCGAGCGTCATACAAATACTTCTGCTTGTTGTTCATACACCTGTGCTTCATCTTTTGTTTTTCTGTAAATTTCAAGGATCTTTTCAATCTCAGTGAGTGACGTAAACACACGAACACTGGTTGTCAAGCGGTGTGGGGAGATAAAACATAAACACACAGACACACACATGCATACACATACACACACATGCATACACATACACACACACATAAATACGACGAGCGTCTTTTAGTTTCCGTCTACCAAATCCACTCACAAGGCTTTAGTGGACCCACGCCTATAGCAGAAGACATGCCCAAGGTGCCATGCAGTGACACTAAACCCGGTACCATGTGGTTGGGAAGCAAACTTCTTACCACACATCCACACCCAAAAGCGCGCGCGCGTGTGTGTGTAGGACAGAGGTCCAGAGAAGTAGAGCAAGCAACACAGATCCAAACTGAAAAGTGTCTTAAACCATTCTGGGGTGCCAAAACATACGTCGCTCGATGGAAATATAGAGTAAAACTTCTGACTAAAGGGGAAGCCAAGAAGCATGTTGTGCGATATCTAAAGAGGGACAAGATAATTCTTATAACAATATACTTCGGCTGGAGAGTGGTAACAATAAATATGGTTGATGTGATTCAAGAGATGTGTATCTGCTGGCTTGTAGCAGCTATTTTGCGCTATAAAGTCCAAATGTGGCAAAAATAACAAAAAACAATTGTTCGGATACGGAGATGAAGCTAGTGATCGAAACAAATTAAGAAAAGTATGGAAGACACCTGAGACCAGATAAATATGCCCGGTGGCTTGCAATTGTGTATGGTGGTTAAGAGAGAACGCCTAGGTGTCACTAATGCGGTGACACAAGACATCTAAGGGCTTTCTATCCGTAGCAAAAGAGAAGAAAAGGAAGATTCCATTACTGCCAATGGTTTTGACACAGTAGCAACAACACTAACAACAAAAGCAGTTGCAGCAGCACCAACAACAGCGTGTAACCACAAAAGCAGCAACAAAAACAACAGCAGTAGCAAAATCATCAGCAGCAAAAGCTGCAGTAACAGCAGTAGCAGCAACAACTATAGAAGCAGCAGTACCGACCAAAAGAGCAACAGAAACCCTCATGACGACAAGTAGAAAGACAACACTAAAAATAAAACGCCTTAGCAAGAGAGTTCCCCGATCTCAACACAACACTACATGACACACTCCTTCAAAAAATACTCACTTATGTCCTGCAAGGAAGGCAGGAAAAACGTAAAATAGAAAACTGCCTCCGTAAAAAGGACGAGAAAAAGGAAACGGAAAAAATAAATCTGCCCTCACAAAAAGTTGGAAGATTTGAAAGAAGACTTGAAGTGAGTATAATACCGATGCTCTAACTCTCAACACCACCATCGGAAACAACACTGTGAGCACCACAGCCAACAATCGCAAAGCGAACAAAGAAATATCATAAACTACACGGTCATATATAACAAGCAACAAGAATTAGTGAACCATGTACGTCAGTGATTCTCATCCATTTTTTACCCAACAAACCCTGTGATTCCTATCTTACTGCATTGGACTCACATAGCCATTTGATATTTTAAAAATACTATTATGTTTAATATTGATTGCAAATTTTGGAACAAGGCTCGCAATTTCGGGTGAGGGGTAAGTTGATTACATCGACTCCAGTATTGAACTGGTACTTATTTTATCAACGCCAAAAAGATGAAAGGCAAATTTGAACTCAGAACGTGAAGACGGACGAAACTGAGGAAAGGCTTTTAGGAAAGGTAACGTGACCAGCGTATTTGGGGCGAGATTGAACCTCGAGTAATTCTTCCACTCGATATATGAAGGCTGCATTGCCTTTAACACCCGAAGAAACGAAAATTCGTTCGAGGGACCTGAGTGTCAGAGGTGCAATGTGGAAACATAACCACCATTAAACTGTTGGTGAACAATGATGAGCGCATGCTATTCAATTTCAGACAGATCTGTGCGGGTTTTCAGGGGTACTTTGATTCACTGTTCGGGGCATATGGTACACCAGTTCGCAGGATGGGCTTCAATACCTACCTCAACAGATAACCACAACTCTTAGCAGCGGAGGCAGTGTTGCGAAAAGCCAATAATAGCCGCAGAAATAGGGTAAGAGATAATTAGCTGCAGGGAACAGGTTGCTCGGTTTGGATGTTTTACCTTACCACTTTATGTTTACATGTCAGACTTGTTCGGCAGATACCTTCCATAAGTGACAACACAATAGTTGAATCCCCAGTTCTGTGAGTCGAGGTGTGGTAATGTTGCTGTGAATGGACTCAGAAGCACTACCGCCACGACCCACAGAAAAAATCATTTTCAGCTTATAACTCTGCTAAACGTAGATTTCAAGATCTTGATCAAGATGTTAACGAAGAGACTAGCGCTCGTCTGTGATCTGATTGGTGATGCACAAACATACGCCATCCCAGACAGATGTAACTGCACAACCTTCACCTCACGCAATACGTCATCGACAGGGTGGGTAAGCAACCTGGCAGGGATAGGGCATTGATCAGCTTAGTTAAATCAAAAGTTTCCGATAGAGTCGACCACCAATACCTATCAGTTATCCTCATAGCAAATTCTTTCTTCAAGGGCTGGATCACCACGATTTACAGCAGCATCTCAGTGATTAGGGTTCGTCAAAGTCGTACCTTCTCCTCTCTTCTGTATGTACCGACCCCTGAGCTACTACAGCTACAACTAAAGACATTGCAAACTCGGAATTCGCATCGGAATGTGTTGATGACGTTACTGTCAAAATTTCAGAAACCAAGAATGTCAACATGATCAGCAACGCTCTAATGGAATGCGAGGCCAAAATCAACCATTATTATCTAGGTTTTTGTGGCGTTGAAGTGACTGCGTCTACGACCTCCATCTAATATCATATTGAACGGGACTCCAGTCTGACGCAGAATTAAACCCATAGTACTCGTTTTTAGTTGAGTGAACTGAAGCAATGTGAAATGCCAGTGCCTTGCTCAAGAACACAACGCCACAACCCAGACCGAGAATCGAACCCATGATTTAGAGATCGTGGCTCAACACCCAAACCACTACGCCACATGCCTTCATTAAAACTCTACAGCAGAAGTAATAAAGACTGGTTATCAATTACCCTCCACACGCCACCATCAATTTTCATATCGTCGATATGACTTTCTCGCCAGTCTCCAGTGCCAACCGATATCACGATATTTAATCTTTCCTAAGTCTTGTAGAGGAGGTGATAAATAGAACTTTAGAAGGGATATTTTAGTATCTCTTTCGAATACACTTGCCGTTCTGATCTTAAATTACGTCTTTCATGTATCGATAATCAATCAAATAAGTATCAGTAATAAACTCGTGTCGATTCAATCGATTATATCCAACACCAATAAAAATTTCTTCCCCGAATTATGGTTTTGTTTTAACTGACAGATCTTCTTCAAGTTATAATTTCAAAGACAATTATTTATTTTATTTGCAGCTATTGGAATGGGTATTGGTTTCTATAAATATTATCAAGTTTACTGTTGAAAAGAATCTTCTTATCTGTAACAGTAAATTATTCCATCTATTAACGAAAGCAGCCCGATAGCAGGCAGTATTGATTTCAGTAAAGCAAGCTTACTCTCGGTAGGTGTTTAATTACATTAAAAGAACTATTTGATTGAAAACTTGTTGATAAGTTGTTTGGAAGTCTATTGAGCGTTTACTGGAATAGTTTTAATGTGTTATAACCTAGCTATAACCTGCAATAATTTCATGGTGGCCTTTACTGATGTAAATCACTAGTGTGGTTCATAACAGCGAGGTTATTGGGCAGAGACGGACTTTTCTTAAACGCACACACTTGTAATTTCCCATGTCTATATATCACTAAATACACATACATACATGTTCATATATACTCACATGCATACAAGCCTATTGAACGATGATTATCGACTGGCTTTAGAGGAATGCCATTACGTCAGCCTTTACAATACACATTAATGGAGTGTAAGATCTGTAAGACGTTTGAACAAGTTAAATATACACTTTTAAAACAATTTCTCTGAAGTCTTCCTGTACGTTTGTGAGAGTTTCACATGGCCAAGCAAGTGATAAGATTTTCTTCTTATTAACCTTCTTCTAATTAACCTTTGCACGCTGTTGAGACCTTAACACTCTGCAGTTCGAAGCGGATGAGTCTAAATGCCATAAAAAAAGAAAGAAAAGCAAAAATGTCTGCAAATGTTACATTTCAGTTAATTTCGAAGAATCGCACAGTTCAAATCTTTGGTTATATACATCGACCAAGATAATATCAAAGAAAATTAACATTCCAGAATATATACATGTATGTGTATATATACATATATACACATACATATATAAACTTCTGATACTTCATCTTTGCCCAATCAATTCCGATGAAGAAAACTAATGATCAAAGGCGTTCTAGTCATTTCTACCCCAACATTTTTTCCCCATGAATTGTGTACTCTAAGCAAACATTATTCAATGGGTCATATTTTGAAAGTATCAGTGTAGTTTGAAAGAAAGTTGTCTATTATTTCTAGCAGATCTAGTGACCCTACAGTTTGCTTCTTGGTCCGTTGTTAGCTAGTCGCTTTGATGTGGCGCTGTCTGAATACCCATATAAATCTGTTCGGTGTTGTAAGTTGTACAGATGCATTCTCTAAGCTACAAACACCGACTTGTAGAATTATTGCTATACTGCAACTCCTTAACTTGAAACTAAGAACTATGTTCAGCCGTTCATACCATAGAGAACGTAACTTGAGTCTAAGCACACAACGTTTGTGTTACGAGGTGCATTCCAGAAGTTTTGAGAATTTTAAAGAAAGGCAATTATAATTATCCTAGATTATTGTAAATTTAGTATATCATTACTATACATCTAATAAGCTGACCTGCTTTCTTTTGCTATTCCAAACTGAAGGAGATGGTTATAACAGTACTTTGAACATTACTTGTCATAACCGACCAGTTTGCAGAATGCAGTCGGACGTTTGTAAATTCGCTACGCAGCAAAATTTAGTGTTAAACTAGGAAAAAATGATACAGAAAGTTATGAAATGCTCCAAACTGCATATGGATATGGATTACTTTTTTCGGTGGCACAAGAGATTCCAAGACAGTAGAAAGGAGATGAGAGACAATGAGAGGTGTGGGAGGGAGAGGCAAGTTAGAACATCAGAACTGGTTCAGAAAATTTGTTATTTTTTTGGATGGAGATCGTTGTATGTTTGTAAAGGTTACAATCATACAGTTTGGAGTTGGTGTGTGGCAACTGTACACTGAATCATTCATGAAGATCTGTACATTTGTGAAGAGTTTGTTCTCTGGGTGCTCAGTGATGAACATGCTGGGAACCAACTACTTGAAGGAAATGGGCATCAAAACTGCCCCTTACTCATCCTACAGTCCAGACCTTTCTCCCTTTGGCTTTTGATTGTTCCCCAAGCTGAAGAACCTCAAAGGCAGTTGGTTTGAAGATGAAGGAGGCTATAACAAAGGTCCTGGGTATCTTCACTTTGGAGAACTTACATAGGGGCCTTGATAAAGTGGCTGGAGTGCTAAACAAGAGCATTGAAGTCAGAGGGTCCTACTGTGAAGGGAATTGGAGTGTTCTACTTTGAAATTAATGAATAACTCTCCTGAAAATGTCTGAAAACTGGAATGTGCATTGTAAAATGATAAGACCCATTCAGGAATCTAACACAGTTACTCCTATGAACCCAATGCAGTTACACTACCAACAAAATCTCCAATAGTTTGTATTATCAAAGCAATGAAAGAACTTCTGCGTATTTGCTTGGTCTTCTAAAAAAATATCAGTCAAATCTCCCTGAAATTTCATCATGTGTTTTAAAGAAACAACGACAAAATGAATACTGCAGACATAGCTAAAAAGAACACGAGGAGATCACGACTAGAACGCTTTTTGTCATATGTCTGTTCGATCAAGCCCTATCTGAGCTAACAGCGACAACCTCTTATAATTTAGCTATCATATTCTTAATTGTTCTCTGCCGTTGGATTATTGTTACCTGCACACTTGCAAATGCCCTTTCTAATCCCACCACTGTAATTTAATTACTATTTATCGGACCCATCAATTCCCGCTTAATTAAATTAGCGATCTCGTCCCTATGGGATACTTGTTTAAGGAAAGGACGCTTTCTGCTACTCGAAGTAATCCGCCTATTTAATTATTGTATCCCAAGTCGAGCTTGCTGATAATCATATTGTAATCAATATAGACTACTGCCAAAATCTCTTCAACTAGTATCCTACATTAATAAAGCATTGATTTCTAACATAGACAAAAGGACTCAAATTTAAGGGAGTGGGTATGGTAGAGTTGATTACATCAACTCAAGAAGTCAACTGGTATTTTATATTAGTAGCCTCAGAAGTATGAAAAGAAAAACCAAAAAAAAAAAAACGTTGATCTTGATATGAAATTTAACAACTGGTAACAGTTCGTTTAGTCTGTCATTTCTAACCAACAGTTGCTGTTTCGAACTGTTATACAACTGAAAATGGTTGACAAAATGTAAGACGGCTTTCCTTGCTGTTGACATTTAGCTCCTAGATCAACTTTAATCGACCAAGCTTATGATCAAAGATGTTCCCACCGGGGTCTATCATGTCATTTCTCCAGATATAGTCTATTTAGGACGTCATTATTCAACGTGTTCTTCTATGAGTCTCCTTTCAATTACTCCCAGGGAGTAATTTAAGGCAAATTCGACCATTATTTCTAGTAGACTGAGCGACCGGTTAGAGACTACCTCTCAAGATCGTACCCCAATCGTCGTTTAAATGCCATTGGAGTCCTTTTCACATTGCAATGGGACAGTGTCATCTATTAATGACCCAATAATATACAGAGGTTAATCCACACAGCCCATTCCAGAGCCTACACATTCGTTAGATGCACAGTCCGATTCATAGAGCACAATACCGGATTATATATATATATATATATATATATATATATATAAACAAATTTAAACGTGAAACAATCAAAGAATTGTTTTCTACCTTCCTTGTTATTTGAAACTGCATTCTAACTTTTCGAAGGTATGATACTTAAAGGAGAAATTTTAGTAACCACTGACTTCCAATGCATGCTGCCTACACGGTTTTATGTAAAAGGCAGTAATCTAGCGGGGATTTGGGGCGGTCCTTCCCGGCCGACACTTTTATGCGGTAGGGCGAACTCTCAGATCTGCTGAATAAGTCTGTATAGGAGAAAGGAATGGCAAACTCAAAGGCTGGCACACACTTTAGCGCCACTGCTAAGTGAGATGAAAGAGTGTGTACGTGCGTGCGTGCGTGCGCGCGCGCGCGCGTGTGTGTGCATGTATGTGTGAGAGAGAAAGAATTAGAACATGACAGAAAGAGAGAGAGAGAGAGAGAGAGAGAGAGAGAGAGAGAGAAGGGATACCTAAAGAAAGAGAGACAGATTAAAGAAAAACTGAAGAAGAAAAACAGTTTGACATTATAAACTGACGACGTTCCTCTACCCAACACTAACATGCTTACTAAACTATCACCTTATTACAACTATCAGTCTTTCAACATCTCTTTTTCTTGAATCTCTCTGTTTTACCCTTCCTTTCCAGTGGGGTAGGCTCTAAATCGGGATTTTCTTCTTTACACAATATGACAGGATGATTTTGGAGTTGTGCGCAAATTTTCAAAATGATTTGTTGAGAAATGGTAAGCTTAATTCAAGATAAACAGACAAACATCAACGCTTATAGACATAAGATTAAGAGCCTATCAACCTTGGAATACTTCAACTTTGCCAGTATTACGGAATGTGCTTGCCGTTTTGGGTGTTGCTGTATATGTTGTAAACGTTGTTGTTGTGAATCTTTCAGGTTAACTCTGATCAAGAAGACTTATATCAAAAGATATGTCAGCTGTTGTTTGTGTTGGGATTAGCGACACAATATCTCAATCATTTTTCCTTTCAGGTATTTTGTAACCCGAACTTAATTATTCATTATTATTTTAAGACTGGAAATTATTTTTGGTGAAAATTTGTCAGTTATTTCTAGGAGGTCGAGCAACCATATAGAAGCTCCCGTGTTGGCAAACGCTGTGGTTGATTCTTTATCACAATCTGTTCCCAAGCCCACGGTTAACTAGCCACTTAGAGACTAAAAAATCTACGAATGACCTCAGACGTAACCTCCGTGCTGCAAACACCAATTTGTGGAAGCATTGCTTTATGGCAACTCCAAAACTCAAACCATGAAATTATGTTCAAATTTTCATATCTCAGGGCACATCATTTGGGTCCTACCATACAATAGTAAAGACCTGCTTAAGGATCCACCGAGTTAGTTCATAGTTTAAAAGCCATATTTCACCTCGTTTTTCTTCTTTTTCATCCTAAATTGTTGACTGTTTAGCAGTAGAGAAAAGTGAAAGAAAGGAAATTTCTGGAATGCAGATGATATATTTCCAAGGCAGTTCCACCTTGCAAAAAGGGTTCTTTGTGTGTTTTGCTTTTTTTTTTTTTTGCACAGGACACGATGCAGCGTCAGCAAAAGGAAACGAACTCGCGACAAAATATTCATTCTGTTAATACCACACGTCTTTACCATTCCATTGTTCCAGCTTTTTTTGTTCGTGAGGATTGAAACCACGCCAGATTTCCAGGAACTTCCTCTTTCTCCTTACCCCCTTTTTTATCTTCTTTTGTTTGTTATTTCTTTTTCCATCATCATCATCATCATCATCATCATCATCATAATAATAAAAGAAAATATCCTTAATGTTATTATTGTAATATTAGCAGCAGCAGCAGTAGCGGTAACAGTAGTAACAACAGTCGTAGTAGCAGCGGCAGAAGTAACAATCGTGGTGGTGGTATAGATGGGGGTTGTCATAGCGGTGGCGATGGTCGTGGTGTTGGTGGTGATGATGGACGTGATGGTGGTCGTAGGAGTAGTGGCAATTTTTCCTCTTCCCGTCTCCAGCCACAAAGTCCTCTGCTATTGTTAGTCGTCACATTGGCTCAAACCAATGTAATAAAACATTGCCACTTTGATATCGTCTGTGAAATAAAGCGAGATCCATGAAGCCATAATTTAACGACCTAAACGGTCTGCTTGCAATGAAGAAAAAAAGTTATTTATGTAGGTGTATCAATGTATATATTTATACATACATAAATGCATACATGTGTGTATACAAGCATACATACCTACACTCATACATAGATACATGCATACATGCATACATACATGACACACACATACATATCTATCTCTCTCTATATATATACTTTCATGTATATAAATATATGTGTGAATATATAATATATATATGAATATATGTGTATAGACATAAGTGTGTGTGTGTGTGTGCATATATGTGTATATATATATATATATATATATATATATATATATATATATATATATATATATATATATATATATATATATATAGATAGATATGTATGTGTGTGTATATATATATGTATATATATATATATATATGTATAGGTATATGTGTGTGGGTGTGCGTTATATTTGTGTATATACATACATATATATGCATGTATACACACACAAATGCGTGTATGCATGTATACACACACATACATATACATAAATATATATATACTTGTGTATATATATATGATTATATATATACACATACACATATATCTACACACACAGAGACACACACATGCACATATAAATACATTTGCATATATACACACATACTAACACACACACACAAACACACACACACAAACACACACACACACACACACACACACACACACACACACTTCCTTTCCCGAGCGTCTAATAACACTATCCGTATCACGTCCTCACGTTGTTGTTTTTTGTTATTGTTTTTTGTCCTTTTTTGAACTTATATATATTATATATATACAGACACATACACGTATATGCGTATGTAATCGTAATTACTGTATGGCCAAGTGGTTAGATAGTTCTCTTCGCAACCACGCAATTCTGAGAAAGACCGAGAGAGCAATGTGTGGTGTAAGACTATTGGATAAACGGAGGACTGAGGAATTGATGGGGATTCTGGGATTGGAGGAATCGGTGGAACAGCTGGCAGTGCGATGGTATGGACATGTGTTCAGGAGGGATGAGGATCATGTTCTGAGGAGAGTACTTGAGTTTAAAGTGAATGAACCGTGAAAGCGAGGTCGACCAAAGAAGACGTGGAGGGAACAGGTGGAGAAGGAGATTGGGAGGGTTGGCTTGAGGAGAGAGGACGCCCAAAACCGGACGAGATGATGTGAGAGTAGTTGCTGTAAGAGTGAGGTAGATCCGGCCACCCACGTTAACGGGGACAGACCCGGCTTTAACATATTGGAATTCATTCATTCATGGGTGTCCCAAAATTAAGGCAACCAACTTCTTTCAATTTTGCTAAAACAAAATATTGTTATATTTCGGGCCCGAGTTTTGCAATGGAATGGTGAAGAAAACAATTATGACACTATCATATTTATTCGATATGACCACCTCTGTTTCGAAACACAATCTTAGGTCTAGGTGCGAATGCTTCACACGCTTGCGGAATCGAAGCCCATTCCTGGCGCAGTTTTGCCTTCAGAGCTTGGAGAAGTGCTCGAGATCCTCGGCCCCAAAATGGAACAAACAAAAAAAAATCCAACGAGTTGAAACCGAGGCTTCTTAAGTGCTATACATCCTTGCCTATGAACGACAGAATGTTTTTCTGAATCCAGTGTTGTGTCTGTTTGGAGCTGTGGGATGGTGCCAAGTCCTTTTGGAAACTCCAAGGTGCGCCTTGAAAGTGCTCATTCACCCATGAAGGCAGTTCATCAAAACCATAACTGACTGTGGCTTTTGACGTCGATTTTAAGACAGGAAATTATTGTTGATGAGAATTTGTCAGTTATTTCTAGCAGGTCGAGCAACCATATAGAAGCTTCCGCGTTGCCAAACACTGTGGTTGGTTCTTTATCGCATATATATATATATATATATATATAGAGAGAGAGAGAGATAGATAGATAGATAGATAGATAGATAGATAGATAGATAGATATACACATATATATACTGAACTACAAAAGAAACATCGCGTCCTAAGAAACGTTGCTTCCTAAAAGCATGGTTCCAGGTTCAGTGTGGAGCCTTGGGCAAGTGTCTTGTACTGCAGCCTCACAAAACTTTGTGAGTGGATTTGGTAGACGGAAACTGAAAGAAGCCTGTCATATATATATATATGTGTGTGTGTGTGTGTGTGTCTGTTTGTCTTTGTGCTTGTACCCCCCCATCACCGCTTCACAACCGATGTTAGTGTATTTAGGTCCCCGTAGCTTAGCGGTTCGGCAAAAGATACCGATAGAATAAGTACTAGACTTTAAAAAAACAATAAGTCCTGAAGTAGATTTGCTCGATTAGAAACCATGCAAAGCGGTGCTCTAGCATGGCTGCAGTCAAATGACTGAAACAAGTAAATACATATACATATACATGCATACATATACATGCATACATATACATATACAAATACATACATACATATATATATATATATATATATATATATATATATATATATATATATATATATATATATATATATATATATATATATATATATAGGCCTTGAATTGAGATATGTTCCCGTCCGATAAACGCATGTAAAGAAACATTCATATAACTTGGTGTTGTGCATAGCCTACGTTATTTTAATCTTTACTCTTAAGATAATCTTATTAAGTATCAAGTTGTCGGATAAATTCATTCGTTTCTTTCCAATGTTATTTGAATTAATAGGAAAAATATTTTTCTCGTAGTTTTTAATAGTTTCTTGTAGCTCTAATCGACCTCTACAACTTTTATTCATCGTTTCTGAAATTTGAGTAAATTTTACCTCTTTTCAAATAACAACGCTGTGTTAAAATAGGAATTTTGTTTTGAAAAATGAGCATTTTTGACACTTCTCTTCGCTTTCACTCAAGGTTCCAAAGCTACCGAAACCACTCGAGAGATTTGTGATGTGCACGGAAATGGTGATATTACTGAAAGAATTACACAGAAATGCTTTCCACGCTTCAAAGAGGGAAATTCGACCTCACAGACACTCCGCGTTACGAACGACCTGTTCAGTTCAATGAAGGTCGATTGATCGAGCTCGTCCTTGAGGATCTGTCTAGGCTCGTTAGTTTGTTTGCAAATATGAGTAGGTTTTTGAAGGAAGGATATTATCGCATTTCAATCTTAGTTTAGTTCGTATAGCAAATCGTTCGTTCTGCTTTTAAGTTGCATATTCTTTGTTAAACCGAGGAAAGCATTTTAGTATGCATCCAGATCTATAATTTGTGGTGGCTATCTTTGAATACAGGACCATTTTCGTTTTGTGTAGTTTTGTTGTCTTTGTTCTCAAAGAAAGAGGTTTTCTAAAGCATACGTATTAGCAAAATTTCCATTTATTCGATGAATGCTTTAAGTAAACTTTTCTGGGTGGAATTGAAATGTTTTTCTTGAAGTAGTTCATACCTATTATATTTATTGTTTGCATTCTGTGTTGTGCAATGTGTGTATACGTTAAAAGCATTCAAGCTTGCGTAATCAAATGTATATGCATTTTGCTTATCTTATGGTTCAAAACTTATAAGATGCTCAATACGAAAGTGTGTTAGAAGTGAATACAATCTGCAGTACAATTATCTATGTGAAGAGTAGGAAAAAAAGTATTACATTTCCGGACTACGGTTTCGTTCAATCAACATCTCGGTCAGCTGTTAACATCTGCAACTTCAGAAGAATAACTGTTAACAGTATTGGCTATACAGATTGTGTTTTCAGTGAATCATATTTATGTCAAGTCAATTGTTATTTATAATGCACCAGTAGAAACTTCTTCGTGGGATTGGGGAGAGGGAGTTATTGAGAAATGTGTGTTGGCACTCCGTCGGTTACGACGACGAGGGTTCCAGTTGATCCGATCAACGGAACAGCCTGCTCGTGAAATTAACGTGCAAGTGGCTGAGCACTCCACAGACACGTGTACCCTTAACATAGCTCTCGGGGGGGGGGGGATTCAGCGTGACACAGAGTGTGACAAGGCTGGCCCTTTGAAATACAGGTACAACAGAA